>NW_014577793.1:56375-63797 GCF_000485595.1 Priapulus caudatus | reverse complement strand
TATTATATATATATATATATCTCACTCTCTCACTCTTCTTTAATTACTTGCTATAGAAGAGATAGCATCAGTTGAGAAGACGGCTATAAGTGTGATATCTAGCATGGCCATGCAGCACATCACAGGCACATATCTATAGTCTACACGTACACGGAACAACGCAGCATAGAAGCGACGCCATACCGCATGCCAAGTCACGCCCGTGTTCTTAAACCACAGTAATCCCTAATCCGCCGCAGCAGACAAATTCAGCGTTGCCAGACAACCAGTGCTGTCTCGATCCGGCAATGTAGCCGATAGTATGACTTTCCACAGTTGCTCGTTCGGTGGACATAGTCTCCTGGTTTAAACAGTTGAGCTGTGCTCGCGAACGGGCGCAAGTCGATATGATGACGGAACGACCTGCTCGAGGGATGCGCGTCCGACAGTATAGTTTCAGGCTGCTCGAGACGCCGGCGCCGATCAATTCAGCGAAAGATTAGCTCAGTCATAACCCCATGACCACTAACTCTGTAATGTAAATGCAGTCATTTTAACAGCTTGATATAGTTTTTCGGCTTTTTCGACATTGATAATTGTGATGGTGATGAGCAGCGAGCGGGTTAAGCGAGCCAAACGTAATTCAAGCCCTTGACATAACGTCGCACGGCACGCTGACACCTCTGTACTCAAATTTGCACAGATACACGTACAGCGCTACCGATCAGACAATACAATGTCGCTCCTACCTTAACTACATATCACAGCGCACGAATTATGCGTCATTGCGTGGGGGCCATGTGGTATGCATTAGATGAGACGTAGCTGTTGCGTCACCAGCGCCCGTCCATGTGGTGTATGAGATGATAAAAGGAGAAAAGATAGAGGTAGCGTGTAGTGTCGCACACACACAGCACAACACCTCTCCTCTTGTGTTTATCTCTACCTAATAATACAACATGTGTGTACGTGTGTGATCCCGTGCATAGGTTGCTCGAGATAAGGGACGAGAGCCGAGCGAGCACGAGTGCGTAGCACGGGACACTGCGCGAAAAAATTCTCCTTATGTAGGCAGAACAGAGCAGACCCAAAAACCAGTAGACACAATGCCCGAACCAAGCCACGCGAAAAGACCACGCGAGCGCACACATCAATTCTGTGTATGTGGGTGTGATTGTAGTTATTGTCTTTTATGTCCGGATATGTAATTCCACACGCGTGCGACGTTATGCAAGGGCTTGAATTACGTTGCTCGGCTTAACCACGCTCGGCTGCCCGAATCACCATCACAATTTCATGTCGAAAAAAATGTCACTTTTGCGGAAAATTTTCATGATCGTTATTTTAATTGCGCACAGCGCCTGAAATATGCGCGCCATCCCTCGAGCAGTCGTCCGCATCACTGCTCTCCACGTCGTAACATCGGCACTGGAATCACTTCGGCTAAATAGCATCGAACGGTTGTCGTGGCAACGCGATCATTTTTGTCTGCTGCGCGGATTAGGGGATTACTGTGGTTAGAACACGGGCGTGTGCTTGGCATGCGGGTGTATGGCGTCGTTCTAGCACTGCGTTTTCGCGTGACGTGTAGACTTATAGATATGGTGCCTGTGATGGTGCGCTGCCATGGCCATGCTAAGAGATATTAGCACTTTTATAGCGCCGTCTTCTCAACTATGCCATCTCTTCTATAGCAAGAGTAATTAAAGAAGAGTGACTGAGAGAGTGCAGCTATTATATATAGTATATATTTGTATAGAGAGAGAGGGAAAGAGAGAATAAGAAGAGATAGGGAGAGAGAGAGAGAGAGGAGAGAGAGAGAGAGAGAGGCGGGAGGGAGATATAAGAGAGAGACGGAGAGAGGAGAGAGAGCATGAGAGAGAGGAGGACGGAGGAGAGGCGAGAGAGAGAGAGAGGGAGAGAGAGAGCGAGAGAGAGAGGAGAGAAGCAGAGAGAGAGGGAGAGAGAGACGACGAGAGAGAGAGCGAGAGAGAGAGAGAGAGTAGAAGAGAGAGAGAGCGAGAGAGAGACGAGAGATTGGAGAGATTCGAGAGAGATCAGAGAGAGAGAGAGAGAGAGACACACATAATTGCATATTTACAATGTGTAGCGTGCATAAGTTTGTTTCAGCGAACTCTGTGGAGAGTAATCTTAACGTAATCCTTTTGTGCACTAACTTAGCGCGGTTCTGCTAACAAAACCGCTGGTTACCGAACACGTATTACAGCAGTTCGGCACTATCGAATGCGTGACTGTGAAAATACTTTACATACGCTAAATGTAAAATTGATGACGGCAGAAGTTTCATAGATACCATTGTCTTACAACATGGTAACCTCAAACCATATTATATAACCCTAACCATAGCTCTAACCTTAACCTAACACTAGCTCCAACCCTAACTCTAACCCTACCCTAACACTAGCACAAACACTACCCCTAACCCTAACACTAGCACAAACCCAACCCTAACCCTAACACTAGCACAAACCCTAACCCTAACACTAGCACAAACCCTACCCCTGACCCTGACACCCACACGATACTCACTCACCGTAACCTTAAGTAAAACCTCTTACAATCTCCTGCCTCTAACAACAATTCTATGTCGACAGATAGTGATTCACCGGGGACTATATAGACTGCCGACATTCTCTCCCTCAACGGTGCTCACAACCCAGTGCGCATTCACCTATAGACTGCCCCCTCGGTGCTGTCGCTAATACAAATCATTGATCTCGCATTGATTTTAGACGCGCCATCAGATTGACCTGCCCGTGAGTAGACTCACGTATGAGGCGAATAATCTGCGCCAGGGATACAAGTACAACTTCAGAGTGACAGCGTGGACGAACCGTGGGCGAGGAGAGGGCACGGCGCCACATCACGAGGGAGCCAGCAGTTATCCGGTATGTGGACGTCACACGACGCGTAGCAACATCAGGTATGTGACGTCACAGACGCGTACGAACATCGGTACTGTGACGTCACAGACGTTAGCAGTATCGGTATGTGACGCTACAGACGCCGTAGCAACATCGCGTATGTGACGTCCAGACGCGTAAGCACACATCTGTATGTTGACGCGTCACAGACGCGTAGCAAAATCGGTACTGGGAACGTCATCAGACGATGTGGCAGGAATCGCGTATGTGACTCACAGACGCGTAGCCAACATCCGGCGTATGTGACGTCACAGACGCGTGCAACTCTGTATGTGACTCACAGACGTGCTAGCAGTATCGGTAGTGTACGTCACAGACGTGTAGCACATCGGTAGTGTGACGTCACGACGCCGTAGCACACGGTGGGTGACGTCACACAGACGCGTAGCAACATCAGTGGGCTGACGTCACAGACACGTAGCAACATCGGTGCCCTGGCTGAGTCACACAGACGCGTAGCACATCGGTATGTGACGTCACAGACGTGTAGCAACATCTGTATGTGACGTCACGACGCGAAGCAACATCTGTAATGTGACGTCACAGGAGACGTGTAGCCAACATGTACTTTGTGACGTCACACAGACGCGTAGCAACATCGGTATGTGACGTCACAGACGCGTAGCAACATCGGTATGTGACGTCACAGACGCGTAGCAACATCGGTGGGTGACGTCACAGACGCGTAGCAACATCGGTGGGTGACGTCACAGACGCGTAGCAACATCGGTATGTGACATCACAGACGCATAGCAACATCGGTGGGTGACGTCACAGACGCATAGCAACATCTGTATGTGACGTCACAGACGCGTAGCAACATCGGTGGGTGACGTCACAGACGCATAGCAACATCTGTATGTGACGTCACAGACGCGTAGCAACATCGGTATGTAAAATCTGGGATATTGATAATCGTGGACATTTGTCGCCTGAATAAATCACGCCACGTGTCCTTCGTTCAGTTCCAGCCGGAATCGTGTCATTTGGTCAGAAGGTCACTGCAAGGTGGAAGAGTGACATAACTCTCTCTTGTCACACGGTTGGGATTCCAGCTCCCGACGTCTCATGGAAACACAAGTAAACTACATATTAGTTTCTCCGATATTTAAAACGCATTCTGCTGAACATAACAATATCGCTTCATCAGGAATCTAGCAGTTAGTAGATCGTCAATCGTATGACGTTGCAGTGACGTCGCAGTTATAGTGATTTCTTTGTTTTACTGTTTTCGTCTGCTCAGTGGCGTCAGCATCAGGATGGCTGCGGATGTTGCCATGGCGATCCTAGCTAACAACTCGCTGCAGCTTTCCAAGGTTCGTCTGGAACATTCTGGCAACTACACATGTCATATCTCGAATAAGTATGGAACGGATGGGATTACCCACCAACTCGTGGTCAAAGGTTAGAAAAATTACGCATATTTTAGATACTACCTCTTATATTATAATATAGATATCAGGAGTTAATAATAGACAAATTATTTGTTTATTATTAACTCCTGATATATATATATATATATACTAAAACATTAAGTCTAGGTATTAAGTCTACTTTATTCTGTTCATAAATATGTTGCTGATAATAGGTATATTATAGCTTATGTATTATTATACCGTGCGCAAGTTGCGTACAATGCGTACAAGAATATCTGTATGTAATCGTTATAATTCAATGCGAATATGCAACAAAAACATTAATGCTCTTTTTGGTTTAACAGCGCCACCTATGCCACCATCCGTGTCTATACTGTCGGCCAAAACGCACACCATTAAGCTCAAGTGGACGACGGTCAGTGATGGTGGCAGCGCCGTGAGTGGTGAGACTAATGACGTTTATTCGTTCATTGATTCATTCGTTCGTGCATTGTTAGTTCGCTCGATAGGTTAGTTGTTCGTTTGTTCGTTCGCTTCTCTATCCGTCCGTCCATCCATCCATTCGTCCATGTATCCGTCCATCCATCCGTCCGTCCATCCATCTATCCATCCATCCATCCATCTATCCATCCATCCCTCCCTCCCTTCCTCTCTACCACCTGTCCGTTCCGTCCCTCCCGTCGTATCACTTAGTCATCTATCCATCCCTCCATCCATCCATCCAATCATCCATCCATCCATCCATCCATCCCATCCATCCGATCCATCCGATGACATCAATTCTATCCGCATCTATCCATCCATTCCATCTATCCATCATCCATCCACTCCATCCATCATCCGTGTGTTTCCATCCATCCATTCCATCAATCCATCCTCCATCCATCCCTTCCCTGCCAGTGCTCCTTAACACATGGCCCCTGTGTTCTCCTTCAGCGCGAACTCTCCACTACCAAGAGCAGAGTTTAAAAGGCGAGCCGTGTGTGACGGGTGGCTGTGTGTTTTGGTTATATCCAAGCTCTCTGCCTCGATTTGGTGGTCCTCTGCCATTGAAGGACATCGCGGCGTGTCTGTTGTGGTCGCGCTGTTCCTCCATCCAATCTAAGTGTGGCCTGACTCTGGTGTGTGCGATAGCCCCGCGCCGGGTGCCCCGGCGGGGGTCATACTGCATATGTGCCATGTGACTGCATAGTGCTACACTGTACGTGCATAGTGCAGGAAATGCATACGATGCATAATGCATACGCTGCATAATGCATTAGTGCATAGTGCATAGTGCATACACCGTTAATGCCATAGTGCAGAGTGCATAGCGTGCCATGGTGGCACTGGTGCATGGTTTGTAGTGCATAGTGCATAGTGAAAGTGCCATAGTGCATAGTGCATAGCCTGCATGGGCCATGTGCATACACTGTAGTGCATAGGTGCATTAGTGGATATTCATAGTGCATGCGCCATAGTGCATAGCTGCATTATTGCATTGTGCATAGTGCATACTGCATAGTGCAAAGTGCATTCGTGCACCGTGCATAGCTGCAGTACAGGCGTGTAGCTGCATAGTTGCAGAGTGCAGAGTGCTAGTGCATATGCATGAGTGATACACTGTAATGCATAGTGCAGAGTGCATAGTGCATAGTGGCCATTCAGCGCCATAGTACATAGGTGCATAGTGCATAGTTCATAGTGCATAGTTGCATAGTGCAAGTGCATGTGCCATTGTTTGCATTAACGCACTGTAGTGCATGTGCATAGTGATATCTGCATAGTGCATAAGCGATAGATGCATACCTGCATAGTGCATGGTGGCCATAGTGCTACTGTTCATTCGTGCACTTAGTGCATCGTGCACCGTGCATAGTGCATACACTGTAGCTGCATAGTGGCAGAGTGCGAGTGCATAGTGCATAGTGCATAGTGCATGACAGCTGTAATGCATTAGTGCAGAGTGCATAGTGCATAGTGCATCGCGCCATAGCTGCATAGTGCATAGTGCTATAGTCATAGTGCAATTAGTGGTCCATTCGGTGCATGGTGCATAGTGCATTAGGCATGCGCGATGCATAGTGCCATAGTCGCATAGCAGCATTAATGCTTAGTGCATAGTGCATATGCATATGTGCATAGTGCATAGATGATAGCATAGGTGCATACACTGTATGCATAGTGCAGAGTGCATAGTTGCAGTATCGCATAGCGCATATGCCATAGTGCATCAGTGCATAGTGCATAGTGCATAGTGCATAGTGCATAGTGTATAGTGCAGTAGGGCATAGTGCATCGACGCATAGTGCATCCGCAATAGCTGCACAGTGCCATAGTGCATCGGTGCATTAGTGTCATTACCTGACATAGTGCAAGGTGCATAGTCATCGTTGCATCGCTGCATGTGCATTCTACACTGCATAGTGCATATGCATAGATGCATAATGCCATAGTGCATAGTGCATACACTGGTATTGCATAGTGCATAGGCCAGAGTGCGCAGAGTGCATAGTGCATAGTGATAGCCGCATAGTGCATGCGTGCATCGTTGCATCGTGGCATTAGTGCACTAACACTTAGTGCATAGTGCATAACTGCATCAATACATAGTGCATACTGCATACACTGTAGATGCATAGTGATAGTGCATAGTGCATAGTGCAGTAGTTGCATAGGTGCATTGGTGTGCATGGCGTGCATGGTGCAGTATGCATAGTGCGAGAGTACGTGCAGCACGGCGAGTGAGTGGCATGCGGGGTGCGTGTGGGGGGGAGGGCATGGGGCATAGTGCATAGGCTATGCATAGTGCAATAGTGCATAGTGCATATTGCATAGTGTCATAGGTGGCATGCGCTTTGATAGGTGCATAGGGGCATAGCTGGTCATAGCTGCACGACACTGTAGTGCGATACTGCACTGAGTGCAGTCAGGTGGCATAGTGCATAGGTTGCGATAATGCATAGTGCCTATTTAGTGCATAGGCCAGTACACTGTAGGTGCAGTAGTTGCAGACGTGCTGAGTGCATAGTGCATAGCTGCATTAGTGCATAGCGCATAGCTGTGGCATAGTGGGCATAGTGCATTCAGCGCCATAGTGTTCATAGTGCATACGTGCATAGTGCATACTTCCATAGTGCCAT
>NW_014577793.1:52181-56350 GCF_000485595.1 Priapulus caudatus | reverse complement strand
AACCACAGCGACAAACACACATCGATTAAACACATGATGAATCACCACATCGATGAACACATGACGAACACACATGATGAACACATGCATGAACACACAATCGCCATGAACACCACTCCGCGTTTATAATGAATAGCCACTCATTATTATTGTTTTTACGCTAACGCCATTAATTCTCATTAATCAAGAGATACATAATAGAGATCTCTTTAATTCTCTATTATGCTTACTCTTGATTATATATATTATATAATATATCTATATAAATATATATATAATCTATATATTTATATGTATATATATATATACTATATATATGTGCGTGTGTGTGCTGTGTTGGTCGTGTGCCAGTTCTCAACCCCCTCTCTTGTGCGTGTGCGTGTGCGTGTGCGTGTGCGTGTGCGTGTGTGTAATTGAGATTATCAAGAGTAACACAAATGACAGCACCGCTAGTGTCACAATCCCCACAAACATAGACATCTTCTATGATGCTACGCCCTGTATATTACGCCGTGTTTAACCACAGGGTGGCCATCTTGTTTTGCAGCTCCCGTTCAACCACCGAGCGAGCGGTTCATCATTCTTAACTCCACCTACATCACACTGAACATGTCAGCATGGCAAGATGGCGGCTGTCCGCTGAAGTCCTTTGTCGTCGAATACCGGCAATACGGACACGATGCGTGGAAGACTGTAGCTAACAGTGTCGACCCTTCCCAGGTACGTGGGTGTGTGCATCTTCCCAGGTACGTGGGTGCATGCGTGGGTGTGTGCGTGCGTGTGTGCATGAGTGCATGAGTGCGTGCACTTACATGGGTGCATGCATGTGCGTGGGTGCACGTGTGGGAGAGAGAGAGAGTGAACGAGCGTGAATCGAGAGGACAAACGTGAGAGAGACAGTGAGAAAGTGCATCCATGTGAGAAGTTAAAAGATAACGAGACATAGACGAAAGAAATCTGAGCAATCATTAAGCAATCATTAAGCAATCATTAAGCAGCCGATCTCACCTGTAATCAGTGACGTCACTGTTCCCCGGCACAGGTGATGTTTCGCATCCTCGACCTTGAACCCGGCACTCACTACACGCTGCGGGTCACGGCCCACAATGAGGCTGGCAGCACGACGGCGCAGTACGATCTCTCCACACTGATGCACGTCGGCCGTACGTACCTATACGCCTCCACGTCATTCACGTACATTGCCACGGCCATGTTCAGTTCGTTTCTCTCAGCTTTCTAGATCCACGTAAGCGGAATGTCCGTGGGGAATACCGCTCTGTTACTATCACTCCCCACTCGTTCTCGTAAAAACGGATGTTATGTTAGTGGGAGTGGTTATCGCTGAGGGGAAAATGTATAGCTGCCATCGGCGGAAAAAATTACAGTTGGAAAAACATAATTTCCATTAGGCGGGGAATTACGCGGGCACTTTAATTCGACATTTTCCGTCGCTGTTCCCGTGAGAAGGCAGAAGCGGCCATTAGGATAACGTGAATCAAAACCGGAAACTTTCTCTACCACTGAAGCTCTGACCACTCTACTCCTCAAACCTTTTCACTTCTAATTGACCGTGTCATTTGAGCCACAATATATATCGAAAATTGGTATATACTTTTTTTATGATTTTATTTTGATGTAGCTGTCGAGTCAGCAAAAATCAGACACATGCTGTATTTCACGTGTAGACGGAGAAGTAAACACAAAATACGTTGTAATTCCATACTGACGTCAATAACGCGTTGTGTATACGGCTATATGACATTACTATGTGTTTTATTGTATATGCTTTATTGTACATTGTTATATTACTCCTATATTCCTCGGCGTTTCCAATTCCATGTTTCAGTGGTGGTTAAATGGTTACAATCTATACGTTTTTTACCGCTGCAGAAATCTAGGAAGTTATTATTCTTGGAATTGACTACTCGTGTTTACAGAGATAGCAAACCTGTAGAATGCATGCAGGGGATAGTGTTCTAACTCCCTCGCCCGTGGTCACAGATGCAACAGATGAACTCTTCAAAACGAACGTAATTGTGTTCTAATCGGCCGCGCCCATGTTTACAGAGACGGCGGACCCGCGGGCGGTGTTCGGTGATGGAGACATTGCCTTCTATCAGGACATAGCAACCATCGTACCGATCGTCGGCGGAATCTTGCTCTTCCTCATCCTCCTCGTCGTTCTGATTCTCTACATTCGCAAGAAGAAGATGAAACATTACGCATACACGTATAAAGGTTAGTACGGAGCTACGCCAACACGCATACACGTAAAAGTCTGATTACCTGGAGTCGTACGCTCATACCACGCATACACTTATCAAAGGGTTAGTACGGGGTTTATGTTACGCCCTTAACACCTCGAGTACAGCTTTATAGAGGTTAAGTACAGAGTAGCTCAACACTCATACACGTAGAAAGGTTCAGTACGGGCATCTATCCCCAACAACGCTATACAGCGTAGTGAAAGGTTAGGTACGGAGGCTACTGCGCTAAGCACATACACGTATAAAGTTACGTACCGAGCTACCGCAACACGCCATTACACGTATAGATTGTTAGCTACGACCCTTACGAACACATACACGTATAGAACGGAGTGGGGGGAGGGGGTTTATACGGAGCTACAACACGCATACACGTATAAAGGTTAGTACGAGCCTACGCCAACACGGCATACCAGTAATAAACGTCTAGGTTAGGCGGGCGTACGCCAACCACGCTGTAGACGTATAAATGGTTCAGTACGCCGAGCGTACGGGCAAACACGCATACACGTATAAAGGTTAGTACGGAGCTACGCCAAACACGCATACACGTATAAAGGTTAGTACGAGCTACGCCAACACGCATACACGTATTAATGATAGCTTACTACGGCCCACACGGCGATACACGTATAAAGTTAGTATCCGAAGGCTACGGGCGCAAACACGCATACACTGTATAAGCGCGTTTTAGTACGACTACCGCCAACACGCATACACGTACTAACAGAGTGACGAACTACGCCACACACGGGGCATACACGTCATACAAGGTGATAGACAAGCTACACCAACCGGCATACACGGGCGATACAAGGTTAGTGTACGGAGGGGTGTGGGGAGCTACCTCAAACGCTAACACGACTAAGTTAGTATGTCGGGCGCTAGCGTGGGCCAACACGCATACACGTTAAAGGTGTACGAAGTTCGTACGCCAACACGCATACACGTCATAACAGCTTAGCTACGTGAGCTATCTCCAACACGCCACTACACGTATTAAAGTGGTTGTATACGACCTACGCCAACACGTATACACGTATAAAGGTTAGTACGGAGCTACGCCAACACGCATTCTTTATAACTTGTCATTACTTTATTTTACTTGTTATGTTCAGGTTATTTCTAATTATTGTTTTTCATTCTTTATAATCTATTCATTTTTTAATTTATTTCATTATGTATTTATTTTTTTTATAATTTACATTAGTATGTAAGAATTTAGTTTAATTACTTTTTATTTTATTTCATTTATTTTGTTATGACACCGTATGACCTTTTATTTCACACGGGCGTATAATGGCGGCATAAAAATCGCATCGCTGCCGATGACGTCATTCACGCCGCCGACAGCGCCGTGTTCTCACCAATCTCGTCTGCGATTAAGCGAGAGTGACTTTTGCCATGATGACAACCGCGGCAAAACCTTACCGATGATGCGTGTTTTTTTGTTTGTTTCTGCCTCGTCCTCTTCCCCGCCTCACTTCCTCGGACGGCGTCTGCAGAAGACAACAACATTAAGAAGGACCTGACGGCGGAGACTGCGCTGATATGCGACCAAGCGGATAAGAAGCTGAGAGACTCCACCTGCTCCATGTCTCCCGAGCACCTGCCCAGCGCGCTGCGGCGGGAGTCGGACACGACGCGTGGATGGCAGCCGGCCCCCGTGCGAGCTGTCAATGCTGGTGAGCGCCCTCTGCTGGTGGGAACGCACGCGCAAGAGAGATTTGCCATGACGTCCAGCATGCCACGCTAACTCACTTACAGCTGCTTGCGTGTGTGTACATGCGTGTATGCACGAGTATATGTATGTGCGTGTATGCACGAGTATATGTACGTGCGTGTGTGCACGAGTATATGTACGTGCGTGTGTGCACGAGTATATGTACGTGCGTGTGTGCA
>NW_014577793.1:49198-50000 GCF_000485595.1 Priapulus caudatus | reverse complement strand
GTGTCTATGTGCGTGCATGCATGCGTGAGCGCGTGTATGTGTGTGAGTGCATGTATGTGCGTGCGTGTCTATGTGCGTGCATGCATGCGTGAGCGCGTGTATGTGCGTGCGAGCATGTCGCAATTTCAGCTCTACCCCAATAGCAGATGAGCATAGAGCCTGTCCGAGTTATTCCTGCGTTCTGCCCCCTGAGCCTCCCCCACACACACAGACTGAGCAAAGGCTACGTAAGCGAAACAAACTTAGATGTCCAAGCAGGCACGAACTCATCGAGCATCTCGCAGTAGCATTAAATGAAAATCGAATGAAAGAAGCATGGATTTATCGGGGGAAAACGGGACATGCTTGGACGAACCCAGCTTATGTGTACGCACATCGAGTGCATGCACGAACGCACGCGTGTCGTAACACTAACACACGGGTGGAGAGAGGATAAAAATTGCACCACATCAATTATAACGCGAGAGCGGTGCTTAATCAACCGTGGAAGCATTAATTATGAATTAGTAATTAGGCGTTAATTAACGAGCGAGTTCATGATTACACCGCTGACGCGTGTTTCTGTCGTGTTATTAGATTTGGTGACAGAGACAAGTCCGTATGCCACGTACACAATCTGTCCCCCGCCAACATCGTCATCCTACGATCTACTGTGTCACCTGTCACCGTCAGCTGACAATGCCGGGGAAAACATCTACCAGGTATGTACATGCAGGTGTATGATAATATCTACCAGGTGTGTACAGGTGTATGATAATATCTACCAGGTGTGTACAGGTGTATGATAATATCTACCAGGTAT
>NW_014577793.1:35037-48554 GCF_000485595.1 Priapulus caudatus | reverse complement strand
ACAGGTGTATGATAATATCTACCAGGTATGTACAGGTGTATGATAATATATACCAGGTGTGTACAGGTGTATGATAATATCTACCAGGTATGTATAGGTGTATGATAATGTATACCAGGTGTGTACAGGTGTATGATAATATCTACCAGGTATGTACAGGTGTATGATAATGTATACCAGGTGTGTATAGGTGTATGATAATATCTACCAGGTATGTACAGGTGTATGATAATGTCTACCAGGTGTGTACAGGTGTATGATAATATCTACCAGGTGTGTATAGGTGTATGATAATATCTACCAGGTATGTACAGGTGTATGATAATGTCTACCAGGTGTGTACAGGTGTATGATAATATCTACCAGGTGTGTACAGGTGTATGATAATGTATACCAAGTATGTACAGTTGTATGATAATATCTACCAGGTATGTACAGGTGTATATGATAATGTATACCAGGTGTGTACAGGTGTATGATAATATCTACCAGGTATGTACAGGTGTATATGATAATGTATACCAGGTGTTACAGGTGTATGATAATATATACCAGGTATGTATAGGTGTGTGATAATATCTACCAGGTATGTATAGGTGTGTGATAATATATACCAGGTATGTACATGTGTATGATAATATCTACCAGGTGTGTACAGGTGTATGATAATATCTACCAGGTATGTACAGGTGTATATGATAATGTATACCAGGTGTGTACAGGTGTATGATAATATCTACCAGGTATGTATAGGTGTAGGATAATATCTACCAGGTATTACAGGTGTATGATAATATCTACCAGGTATGTACAGGTGTATGATAATATCTACCAGGTATGTATGTGTATGATAATATTTACCAGGTATTACAGGTGTATGATAATATCTACCAGGTATGTACAGGTGTATGATAATATCTACCAGGTATGTACAGGTGTGTGATAATATATACCAGGTATGTACAGGTGTGTGATAATATAGCTACCAGGTATGTACAGGTGTGTGATAATATAGCTACCAGGTATGTACAGGTGTGTGATAATATAGCTACCAGGTATTACAGGTGTATGATAATATCTACCAGGTATGTACAGGTGTATGATAATATCTACCAGGTATTACAGGGGGACTGGTTATTTCTACCAGGCATGTGCAGGTGTATGATTACGTATACACTGTGTGGACAAGTTTGCGATCATATCTAACATGTATGTACGTATGTTTATTACGTACATAAGTGGCATGCGCCCTCATTCTCTACTTACAGAGTGTACAGCCAGTCACATCGAACAGAAACAACAGACCAACGCCGTTTCCATTTCCGGTCACAGATCTTCCTTCTCCCGACACTCCGCAGCCAAGAGGTGTGTATATTTACTAGATAGTGAGTACACAGAAAGGCCTGCTACCGTATCTTAACTCTTTCTCCTACGTATTAAACTGTACGGGCTTTCTTTGTTTCAAGAAAACGTGGGCAGTTTTATGCGCGTTCTAGGAACTGTTTTTCAGTCATGATTACATCGACGTAATTTCCTTGTTAGGATAGTCTTGCAAGCGTGACGCCTTTGAAATATTTATTCATTTATAAAAAATTCGAAGATTTTTTCAAAAGAATTTTATGGTAATTTCTTTCAAATTTTGAACTCATTATCATATATTAATCGACCTCGGCATAGATGTTTTTAGACGACCATAATTACACGCTAATCAATCTCCAGTTGGGAATGCAATTGTGCCGCGCATAAAATTATAATTACCCGTTTATTGTATTACGTAGCGTGATTAGATTATATGCATAAAGTTAATACTAGATGGCGCTGATTGCTTCGCTCGTCCGTAATTGCTATTCATTGCCGTTATCGATTCTTGCAGGAGGTGAGATGCCAATGAATCCTGTTAGACCTCAATTCAGAGGAGGTAACGAGATTAGGGGCATTCTAGGAGGTGTACAGGTGCTTCCGCACGGTGGCCTTCCTCCAGCCCACCCCAACCTCCCGCTGGGCAGGAAAGTGCTAACGCCAAAGGTGCTGTCGCCTATAGGCCGAGGTGAGAGTTACTCGCGGGGCTTTTACGAAACGATATGTGAAGCTTCGTGTAAAGGATGTATATGAACCTTCATATAAAGAACGTTTGTGAACCTTTGTATAAAGAATGTACATGTAAAGTTTAGTACAAAGAATGTACATGAATCTTTGTATGAAGAATGTGTATGAACCTTCATATAAAGAATGTATGTGAACCTTCATATAAAGAATGTATGTGAACCTTCATATAAAAAATGTACGTGAACACGTGTATAAAGAACGCAGTGGCTATATGCCCGGCAGCCGGGCACGGTCTTCGATTTCCTAAAAGTCCACATCCACATCCATGTACGCACATCCATGTATGCATGGCACATCCATAATATATAATTCCAACAACCCTGAATAGCCGATCTCGTACACCACCGGCGTTACGTCTGAAGGTCATTGGTTCGAATCCCATCTGTTTCGTTTTTATTATTTGTATTTTTCTATTTTTTTATCTTTATCCATTTAACTATTTTTTTCCAATAACGCAAATATTGACATGATTTATTTACAACAATTTAATTAAACTTAAATTAACTAAAATTAAAATTTTTTTTAATGAAATTAAATTTATTACTGTTAATTCAATTTAATTAGGGTTAGGGTTAGGGTTAGTCAGAAAGATCTGAACGAGCCAGGTCAAACAGAGGTCAAACTGCCGGGCATTTAGGAAATCGAAGACCGTGCTCGGCTGCCGGGCATATAGCCACAGCGTATAAAGAATGCATATTTACTAATCGGCTACATGTAAATCTTCGTGCGCACTCGTTAGTCGACCAGTGACGATGACGATAGATGCAGCGTCCGCCATTTTTGTTTCGCTCTTCGCAGACTTAAAGCGTCAGAGCGTTGCATCGAACGCCACCGACGTCTCGTCCAATCACGACGAGCTCATACGTGCCTACGAGAACTACAAGCGTCACCCGGCGGCGCCGATCGAAGAGCGAGAGATCAGCGGCACGCCGGCGGTCGCCCGCGTTGAGCCGGAACCCGAGATTCCGGAAGATTCCGACTCCGGGGAGAACAGTGCCACGGATCCAGGCATCCTGAGGTTCACCCAGACGCCACCTACCATTAACGAGCAGCGAGAGAGCACGTGCATCATGCCCGCATACAGCCAGGGTAAGAAGTGGGAGGGGTTGCTTAATTGTTAAATGTTATTTAATCGGGGAATGGAGAAATTCTTAAAAAATTTCAGTTTAGGGATTTTTATAATTTAAAGGGATTTGGAATTGCGACGTTATTCAACTGTTAAATTGTATAATTTTTGCTGGGGCATTGGGAATCGGCCCCCGCCACCGTTTCCTTCCCCTAAGAAGGCAAGGTGTAGTGATAGTGGCTGCTAATATACAGATGATATCTATAGATATAGCTCACTATAGCTATAGCTCACTAGCGTTCACCTGAAACAAACCGCCGACCATCAGAACAGCTAGAAAGCAACGGTCGAACACCGCACAGGTCTTTGCCATGCACGTGGTAGATCGCTAGCTACTTCCTAGCCAATATTTCTTTTACATTTATAAATGTTAACCAAACATTGGCTAGGAAGGAGCCAGCGATCTAATATTATCACTAGTTGAGTTGTTTCCTCTCTCTCGCAGAGACTATCCTGCCGCACAACACCAGCGCTCTGACGAAGCGAGCCAGTGTGTCCAGCGACACGACCACAGACCAGGACGTACAGCCGCCACGCGAGAGACCCAAGCGGCCAAAGCGAACACGCAGTCAGACGTCTGTGCAGCAGAGGCGGTCCAGCCAGAGCGGGAAATCGCCGAGGTAAGGGGGTGGGGTGGACTCCTACCCAAGCAGCTAGTGTAATATAATATACGATTAAGATTAATAATAATTAAGATTAATTATAATTAAGTAAAATATAGGAGTAATAGGTAATATTTGGAAGACATTGGCAAGAACGTGGAGGAGTAGACATGAGAAAGTACTCTAAAGGTAGTGGACATTTCCTAGCTATATAATACATGTATAACATAGTCATGCTAGATATATTTTAGTTTTGAAATTAATTACATAACTACAGCTCTAATTGGAGTACCTGAAGCAGAATGAAAAACGCCTATTTTTTTGCACCCCCCAAAAAATTGAAGCTTTTTCTACTACTGATCTGTCTAATTTATGAACTTTTTCTCTCTCCATGTTCAGTATTGTCCCTTGGATTTTGAAGACTAATCATTATGATGTTATAGATATATCAATGATAACATCCGTTGTTTTTTCGTCACCATGTAGAAACCCCGGCAGACGACGGACGGGTGGATCTTCGACGGACGAGGAGGAGACGACACCCAGCCCTCCCGATGTTCAGCCGGCCTACATGCGCTCAAGCAGCCATGCCAGCAGCCACACCTACTCCGACATAGACTCGCCCGAGAGCCCCGCAGGTCGGTGGCTGCGCGATGCACGCGAAAACGGTCGGCGAGAGTCTATAATTCAAAAGCGTCGAACAGAAAGGCCAGAATGGCTCATCGTTTGTCTAAATAGAAATTGTGACGTAGATTCTTCGGTAATAACGAACGTGATACGTATAAATATGCTGCCCTAATTATTTACCCATCACAACTGTATCTCTGTATTTTTAGAGCAAACGTTTTTTATTACAGGAGGCAGTCGCATTGGCAGCACACGTGCGCCAGATCCGAGAATTCAACTAAATGCCTCACCTAGAGAATCTGTAGATCTATTGGAAAGGTACGTACTGGCGCGAAATATACGAACAATACGAGCGATGACAGGGTAAAGCTGGGTTTACACTACCGAGTTTATGTTGGCGAATTGGCGAGTTGGACCAATTTCGCAATTCGGCAACTCCGAGTTGGCGAAAAATAGAACATGTTCTAATCTCCCAACTAGTTGCCATCGATCGGTTGGTCGCGCAACTTTTGCGTTTACACTGCCGATTGTTGGTTGTATAGTTGGGAAGTTGGTCCAATTCGCCAACACAAAGTCGGTAGTGTAAACCCAGCTTAAAGTGGACCAATTAGCCAGATGTCGGTTGATTCCGAAGCTGCTATGAATGCTTCAAACACTAGGGAAACATACAGCAAATGCTTCTCTGGCAGGTTAAATGTAAAAGAAAACATATACGATCATGTCTTACTTACCTAGTTCAGTAGTGATTGTTTCTTCTCATGCTGTCAGTCAGTGATTACATTATTCTTTCTCTATTCGCAATTAATTCAATTCACTATTTTAGTTTGTATGTCTATTTTTCTGAAATAACGAGTTGCTATAATGAATGTATTGCTTTGTTCAGGCCAAACGGAAGGCAGCCGGAGAATTCTCCAAAAATCGTGATAAAGCTTGGAGACGACGATGAGGAGGAGGACAGAGGTTATACACACAGATATACGATCGTATAGCAACCACAAATCATTAGCTCTGCTAACACACCCCGCGACCACAGAATCGCTTGCGAATATGAACGATAGTTCTACTGTTATTGCGAGGACAATTCACACGCATTACTTGTCGAAGTCGCTACTACGTCGCGTTGTACGTTAAGCAGTTCTTACGAACGGTGGCGACACGCCCGCACACGCTAGCCAGTACGCGGAGAGGCCAGAATTACGTAAGAAGACGTTTGCGTCGTTAAACTATTCTAGATCTACTGCTGCGACCAACTGTGTAATATCAGTGTGTCTGGTTTAAGTTCCGCTCGGGAGACTATATGATAGTATGCGACTATATATATATATATACATATATAATATATATATTATGTGTATGAATCACGTGCTAAGTGACTTTAACTACCTGGTACTTTGAGAGTGATACTGGCTTGCCCATCTAGTCGTCTGAATGAGGCCTTGGCCAGGGCCGTCAACCGAATAATTGTTTTTTATATATTGTATGTGCATATATTACATAAGAAAGCGTTTAACTTATGAATAGGGACGAATACTATTTAATATCGCGTACGTAATAACCTGATGCTACTGCTTGTCTGATCGGCCAGTACTATATGTATCATTACATAATCTCTGTCTAACGTCGCCACGGCAACCAAAGTCGAGTTCGAGGTCAATCTCCATGACATCAGCACTGTGACTATAGCATAGAAGCCTGTACGGTCGGCATGAGGGCGATGTGCATGGCAGACGCTTCGATTGATTAATCGCAGCATGAAGACAAACCTAATCGATAATCATTCTCTCACTCGATGGGCCATTAGTGATTCTCCCCCACCCTTCCCCACCTATAGATCAATACCTCGTCAATATGTATAGGAATGGCAGCTGTAGAGTATAGCCACCATGTAGGTGCTTTAAACATTATTGATGTTGTGAAACTTTACATCGCAGCATGTATATAGGTATATGCCCGTGTATTACGTAACTGTACCTAGATGTACCAAGCGCAGGAGCTGCCGTGTTATAGAGAGCCTGACTGAGTGGCAGCAAGTTGTCAGCGATTATTTTATCTAAAGTTTTTGATCGGCAATTTGTTTTTGTTTTGTTTTTCTATTTAATGATATTAGAGTGGTTGGGTTAGTCGCGAACGTGTGGCATTCACGTAGCACATCTTTTATATTGCCGACAGACGCTGCCATTCTGTAGGCTCCATTTATAAGTGCCTGCATACTTCTCAGCTCCTACATATTGTATCCTTCATATTCCATATATGTATATATATATATATATATATATATATATATATATAATCTCTGCCTTACATATCTATTGTATCATGTGCATATTCGTCTAGTATCAATGGTGTAATATGCAGGTATATAAGTATACATATAGCTAACTTATAATGAGAATAACCATTTACATAGTAGGAACATCTGTGTAAGATCCACTATCATGAGTATAGCCTACAGCGTTTAGTCCTATCTACTCGGAGGATGGTAATCAGCAATATTACACCTGAATAATGATCAGATTAGGCTGTACCGCATTGCTCTATAATCATGAGGATGGATCGAGTTAGTGTTGTGCATTCCTGGAGATGATCACGTGTTAAGGTTGAGCGCAGTGTTAGGAATTCGGAAGTATTGAGACTGATTATCTAATCGATTGTGCAGCAAAGTGCAATATATTTTACTAAATGTTAATTATGATCGATCACACATGTGGTGTTTAGCTGCAGCGTACATCTGGTACTTTGAATTCAAATGAGTAAGTTAAATTCGACTGTTGAATTATTAGCTAGTTTGACTAAACGTAGAGAAAACGACATATAGTGGACTAAGCAGATCGTAACCACGCACAGTTACCGTTGCTGTCGAAAGAAATGCGAGATTATACAAAGCAATATAGTAATCCATGTAACACAAGTGTAAGGAGAAAGGATCGATGGTTTGTAAGCCATGGAGACCCTGTAGGGCCCACTCACGGCAACTTAAATTTGGTGTGCTGAAGTAAACCAAATATGGCGACTGTTCCTTAGGTGTTTCTGATATTATTATTATTAGTTATGCTAAGCACAGATGATCAGGATGTACCCGTGGTTTCTATGGAGGATGCGTTTTCTGGAAGTATGTAGTACGTCTATGGTACGTGTAGGGAGCGAGGATATGCGTGTATCTACGGAGAGAGCGGGATATGCGTGTATCTACGGAGGGAGCGGGATATGCGTGTATCTACGGAGGGAGCGGGATATGCGTGTATCTACGGAGGGAGCGGGATATGCGTGTATCTACGGAGGGAGCGGGATATGCGTGTATCCTACGGAGGGAGCGGATATGCGTGTATCTACGGAGGAGCGGGATATGCGTGTATCTACGGAGGGAGCGGGATATGCGTGTATCTACGGAGGGAGCGGGATATCTGTGTATCTTACGGAGGTAGCGGATATGCGTGTATCTACGGAGGGAGCGGGATATGCGTGTATCTACGGAGGAGCGCGATATGCGTGTATTTACGGAGGAGCGGATATGCGTGTATCTACGGATGGGAGCGGGATATCTGTGTATCTACTGAGAGTAAAATATATCCATATGTATCTATTAGCTAAAGGTGCCGTTTGACTGTAAATATCAGGCATCTGTGCAAGGAGTTAAAGCAGTTGGTTTTTATGATTATATACACCTTATCAACTTCATATAATAATATATATATAAACATTGTTGTACATCCAAGATGTAGATTATAAATAAAGGAAATTTTGTAAAGTAAAGCAAATTTACATGTATATACCTACCTATACACAGGATGTTTTTTGTTATTATTATCAGCGGCTAGCATCTAAGTGCAGCTTAATAAAACGGAAGAACCAACACGCGTTCATAGACAGCAGTATGATGCTGCCTGGTTGTAACTAGATACAATAATTTGCTTACTATATCCGTTTTGTTTTTTACCATTACAATATAATGTAACCCAACAAGAGTAGGGGGCAACTCCCACATTGTCCATGTTATTGACACACATTAATATATATTTATTATTGTAAATGGATTACATATATTGTATGTAGGTCGTAACCAGCAATAGGTGCAGTCTTGTATATTAGCACGTCTTCATGGGGCAGGCAAGGTAGACGTCACAGCTCAAGATGTCGCCGCTCCCAATCACAAAGAAAGCGTATATAGATACGGTATAATAATAACATATACAGGAAGAGTTTGAGAGAGAGAGAGAGAGAGAGAGAGGAGAGAAGAGAGAGAGAGAGAGAGAGAGAGAGAGAGATGAGATAGAGACGGAGAGAGAGAGAGAGAGAGAGAGAGAGAGAGAGAGAGAGACGGAGAGAGAGCGCGCGCGAGAGAGAGGAGAATATATATATTATACACTTATTGCATAGCAAGCGCAGCATAGTTTTGTTTACTACGAAAATCAATATTACATGCGAAATGCAGACGCGAAAGTTCATTTACGTACCTTGGTACCTTTCCCCCTGCGGGCGTTTACTCACTGTATTCGTCAGCATTTAAATCGAAGTCAGACTGTGTAAAGCTGCTTCCCATATGTGATCGCAGCATAAATGCATAATTAAATATACAAATAAATAAAATAAATAGAATAATTAAATAAATAAATAAACACGCATATACGTACAAATGCAGCGTGAAAATATTGATTTGATTTTCCGCCGCGAGATCGGCGGTGGCAGTCACCATTACTCGGCACAAATTCGTCTGCTTCGCTTGCGCATCCGGAAATCGACAGGAAAGCCGAAATTCACACGGATAGTTTTTTCTCTAAAGTGATGTTATCGCGTTACCGGTAGTAATGTCGATGTATCACCTCTACGTGCGAATCCATCAATAGACACTTTTTATATGTTTCACGCTGCAGAAACACTATGCACCTACGATACAGACCTACGGAAAGCCCTCGCGAATCACACGAGAATTCCGAGAGATCGAGAGAGACACACCGATGTCAGACAATTAAAAGTAAGTCTGTTCAAGTATTTTTCTTATTGTCAATGACGTTTCGCACTCGTTTTCACGCGGCATCGCCTCTAACAAGTGTATATATATGCCATATGGGGGCACATTGTGTGGCGCTAATGAGTTGAGAAATTAAAACATTCCGACACGCTGGGCGCCGTTAAACGAGTGCCATCATCAAAGGTGAGCGTTCGCCGCTAAAGTGCTCACGTTAGGACTCTACATAGCATCGTGGGAGAGCAGGGTGGGGTGGGAAAGTGGCATTAGCGACACTACACTAAGTAACACCTCGATAAATACGGATAAGATATCGATAAATACGGGACTAGATTACATAGTTGTTTGGACTAGATATATACATAGTTATATTTCTGTGTTTGACGTGCCGTACGTACAGACCTTCTACGTAGTCTTATTTCACTATATTCTATATTCGTCGAACCAAGAGGATTATATATCGACTATAGACCACAAAAAAAATATTAATATAAACTATCGTTTTATTTCCATACTTTATCTAGATTTATAAAGTTAAATTAATAGATTCTATATTTGAAGAGCTTATTTTGCTTAACTGCTTACGTACATTTTAGAGAAATGAAAGAAAACGACAAACCAATTATTTGACAGATGTGGATCATCAATTTAAATAATTTTTACATTGTCGAGTAATTATGAGGCATAAGCCATAAATAACAAGTTTTATTACAGTCCTTCACTGTTTAATTACCTATTAGAATTAATTAACATAAACTGAAAAACACGGATGTAAGCAGTGTTTGAAACTAAGTCTAATAACAAACACAAATAATTAATTGAGTCACTCCACTGGAATATTTTAAGTTAAAACAATATGTTTAATAGCACATTTGTCTGTAAAATTCAATAATACAATCATTTTTCAGTACTACGAAGAAACTTATTGGGTTGGGGTGGGTGAAGGAGAAATCTAAAGCCACTTGTATGTTTTGAGAGTGTAACATCTAATACAACGTGTTATTAAGGCTGCGTCTTCCCACGAGGAGAAATAATTGTAGAGAGTTGTCTCGTAGAACAACATATATACATTGTTCGCCAGAGATATATAGCAATGTATATATGTTATGTATACATTTGTTCTCAGCAAGTTGGTATACAAATGTTTAGAGGCTGGCTGTTGATGGATTATAAGCTATTTTGTAATTAAATGTGATTGGAGTAAGCTGTTTTTGCAACTATAGTTGATTTTATGATGATGCGTCTGTTAAGCAGGATTGTTAACACTGTTTGTAAGCAAAGCAGAACTCTTTTGTCTCAAATTATATAAAATGAAGAGGGGGTTATCGCCAGCATAGTTCCATGATAATATTCCATCCAGTATGACTTTACTTAATGAAACGGAAGCAGACCCTTGGCATGAAGCTCTCGCTGCATATACCCCAGTCAGTACATACGCTGTGTGTTGCTGCGTGGGCTGTACTGTAACGGTGCGTGTGTGTCAGTGTGGTACGTTGGCTAAGTGTTCCGTGTACGTGTGTGGTACGTGTGCGAACGTGTGGTCGTGGGGATCCGTGTGTGTACGTGGCGTGTACGTGTGCGTGTCCTGACGTGTTGACGGTGTGTCGTGTCGAGCGTGTGTGATACGTGCGTGCGTGTACGTGTGTGGTAACGTGGCCGTGTGTTACGTGTGTGTGTAATGGGTTCGTGTCCCGTGTACCGGTGGTGTAGTGTGTACCGTGTGTGTTAACCGTGTGGTTGTGTGTGTAGTGTGTAACGTGTGCTTAAAGAGTGTGTGTGTGTGCTTGTGTGTGTGTGTGTGTGGTGTGTGTGTGTGTGTGTGGTATGTGTGTGTGTGTGTGTGTGTGTGTGTGTGGTGTGTGTGTGTGTGTATGTGTGTGTGTTTTGTGTGTGTGTGTGTGTGTGTGGTGTGTGTGTGTGTGTGTGTGTGTGTGTGTGGTGTGTGTGTGTGTGTGTACATGTGTGTGTGTGTTGTGCGTGTGTGTGTGTGTGTGTGTGGTGTGTGTGTGCGTGTTTGTGTGTGTGTGTGTGTGTGTGTGTGTGTGTTGTGTGTGTGTGTTGGTTTATGTTGTGTGTGTGTCGTGTGTGTGTGTGGTGTGTGTACGTGTGTGTGTGTGTGTGTGTGTGTGTGATGTGTGTGTGTGTGTTGTGTGTGTGTGTGCTGTGTGTGTGTGTGTGTGTGCATGTGTGTGTGTGGCATGTGTGGTGTGTGTGTGTGTGGTGTGTGATGTGTGTGTGTGTGTTGTGTGTGTGTGTGTGTGGTGTGTGTGTGTGTGTGTGTGTGTGTGTGTGTGTGTGTGTGTGTGTGTGTGTGGTGTGTGACAGGTGTGTGTGTGTGACAGGCCGACCGATCCGCAGGGCTATTTGCCCATAAATTCACTTCACTCGCAGCATCCGCGCCCACGATTCCGCAGCAATCAATTTATGGGCAAATGGCGTCTGCGAACGTCGAATCGCCGTTGACTGCCCAAGATGATATTCTTCGGTGGCGTTGCTTATACGTTCAAACTGGAGCCGGGGCGCGGAATTATTTTCGCGCCCACGAGAGTTCCGGACAGCCACGCACAGAGTACGTTGTTTGTAATATATGTGTCCTATATAAGACGAACGCTGGTTGGAATTATAAAAAAAAGTTAGTGTTATGTTAGGGTTAGGGTTTAGGTCTTAGGGTTAGGGTGTAATAATTTTACATTGTTGCTTCGAGGAAGTGCGAGTGAAATGGAAGTGCGCTGGATTGGCTGCGGTTCCCGGAACCCTCAGTGGGGAAAATTTCGCAAGCCGCGGGGCAGCTGACAAAGCAACGTGTGCATGGTCAAGTTCGCTAATTTTAGGCTTAGTTCTATCACCTGAGGGAAAGCAGCATGCTGTAGAAACACGTAAGTGGTTATTCACACGCGCGGTGCAGAATGAACAAGAAAATGTGTTCTTATTCGCACGGCGGTGAATTCGCAGTGGCCACACGCAAGCAGAATTAGCTTAACTGATAGACCTTAACCACTGAGTCCTATCATCAGAGCTAAAGTATAACTTATAAGTTATTATAAGTTATACTTACTATTATAACTAAGGTCGAAGTATAATATAAGTTATCACATTACGGCCAGTTTCCATGGCTCTATATCATAACTGGAGGGCTGCCTTCGCAAGAAATAATTGAAGCACAGTGAAATGTGAAAGCCTAGGAGTGGCAATATTAGGCAGTCTAATATGTATGAGCAAAGGGAGAAATATAGAAGAGGTAGCAGAGTATAATGAGGAGGGAGGAATAACGTGGTTAGCAGGAGAAAGCGTAGTGAGGGGAGGGGGAGAAGGGGAAGAGGTAGAGAGAGGGAGTGTAGCAGGCAAGGTCGAGGAAGGAGGGTAGAACGTGGTCGAGCAGGAGGGTAGAAGGTCGGTGGGAGAGGTCGGGAGGGGGAGTAGAGGGAGAATGTGGTGGAGGGAGGGGGGAGTTGGGAGCTAGGGGACGAGAGGAGGTAGTGGAGGGGGAAAGGTAGAAAAGGGTGAGTGCGAGGATGGTGGAGTGGGAGGAGGTAGAAGGAAGAAGGAGAAGGTAGAAGAGGTAGTAGGTAAGGATGGTGGAGAAGACGGAGGAGGTTGAGGATTGGGAGAAAGTGGTGGAGAAGGAGGGGGAGGAGGTAGAAGGAGAGGGAGAAGGTAAGAAAGGGAGTAGGTATGAGATGGTGGGAGAAGACGGAGAGGTGAGAAAGGGAGATAAGTGTGGAGAAAGGGAGGTGGAGGAGGTAGAGGAGGGAGGAGGTGAAGGAGGGGGAGATGTGGTGGAGGACGAGGAGTGGGGAGATAGGGGAGAGAGGATGGGGTGGGGGGGGGTGGGGCGGGGTAGGTAAGTGGAAGGGGGAGAAGGTAGAAGCGGCAGGGAGGAGGTCGGAGGGAGGGAGGGAGGAAGGAGGCGATCCAGGTGGGTGAGGTGAGGCGAGGAGGGGAGCGATGCGAGCTGGTGAAGGAGGGAGGGAGGGAGGAGGGAGGGAGGGAGGGAGGGAGAAAGGGAAGGAGGGAGCGATTGAGGTGGTGAGGGAAGGGAGGGAGGGTGAGCGATTGAAGGTGGTGCAGTGAGGGTAGGAGGGATAGGGAGGAG
>NW_014577793.1:11882-35027 GCF_000485595.1 Priapulus caudatus | reverse complement strand
TTACTATATATATATATATATATATATATATATATATATATATACTGTATTATGTATACAGCGTATAGTCTCTATCTACTGAGGATGGTATCGCATTCTCATTGGGTGCATGGTTCGATGCTGTGCGCGGAATCGTGAATGTTTCTGATTGGAGCAATTATTTTACAAATGGTTAATTAATGATCGATCACAACATGTGGTGTTTACTATTGTACTTGAATCGGCTGTTGAATAACATGATAAAGTTAGGAAAACGACATATAGTGACCGACGCCTTCGTGAATGCCGTAAACCGCTACATGTAACACAAGTGTAAGGAGAAAGGATCGATGGTTTGTAAGCCATGGAGACCCTGTAGGGCCCACTCACGGCAACTTAAATTTGGGTGTGCTGAAGTAAACCAAATATGGCGACTGTTCCTTAGGTGTTTCTGATATTATTATTATTAGTTATGCTAAGCACAGATGATCAGGATGTACCCGTGGTTCTATGGAGGATGCGTTTTCTTGGGGTATGTAGTACGTCTATGGTACGTGTAGGGAGCGAGGATATGCGTGTATCTACGGAGAGAGCGCGGGATATGCGTGTATCTACGGAGGGAGCGGGATATGCGTGATATCTACGGAGGGAGCGGGTATGCGTGTATCTACGGAGGGCGAGGGGATATTGCGTGTATCTACGGAGGTGAGCGGGATATGCGTGTATCTACGGAGGGAGCGATATGCGTGATCTACGGAGGAGCGGGATATGCGTGTATCTACGGAGGGAGCGGGATATGCGTGTATCTACGGAGGGAGCGGGATATCTGTGTATCTACGGGAGGTAGCGGGATATGCGTGTATCTACGGAGGGAGCGGGATATGCGTGTATCTACGGAGGGAGCGCGATATGCGTGTATCTTTACGGAGGAGCGGATATGCCGTGTATCTACGGAGTAGGGAGGGATATCTGTGTATCTACTGAGAGTAAAAATATATCCATATGTATCTATTAGCTATAAGGTGCCGTTTGACTGTAAATATCAGGCATCTGTGCAAGGAGTTAAAAGCAGTTGGTTTTTATGATTATATACACCTTATCAATTCATATAATAGATATATATATATAAACATGTTGTACATACAAGATGTAGATTATAAATAAAGGAAATTTGTAAAGTAAGCAAATTTACATGTATATACCTACCTTTACACAGGATGTTTTTGTTATTATTATCATGCGGCTAGGCATCTAAGGTGGGAGCGATCGAGGTGGTGAGGGAGGGAGGGAGGGATGGAGGGAGAGAGGGAGAGAGCGATCGAGGTGGTGAGGGAGGGAGGGATGGTGGGAGCGATTGAGGTGGTGAGGGAGGGAGGGAGCTATATATACTTCTAATATATATCTATAAATAATATATTCTATAAATCTAATTCGCACCACCGCAGTGGTTCTGTTAACTAACTTATGAGACGTGGGCATGATACGGGGAATAACGTGGTAGCGTTGCTGGTAGCTTTGTCAGTGTAATGGAGAGCAGGTCGGCGTTAGGTGGGTGCGGGAACCATGAGGACTGTGGAAGCTCCATTATATTTTAGACAAGAATCAATAAATTAACCAATGACTGAGCCAGAAAACTTTGACTGACCAAGAATGCTTTAGTATAGGTATATCATTATTCTTATTCTAATTATTATTTTTATTCTTGTTTTTATTTCTATTTTTATTCTAATTGTTATTCTTCTTCTTCTTAATATTATTATTAATAATAATTGCAATAATAATAATAGTATTATTATTGATTTCATGGTCATAGATAATGGGCTTGATAATGACATTAAGGCTTGCATGTACCTCATCGGGCAGCGGCCAGTAATAATGCTATACACTTGGAGTATAAAACAAATTTTAAATGATGATAATTTATTGCGGTAAATACAAAGTACACTGAATAAAACCATGAATACAAAGTACACTGAATAAAACCATGATAAACACGCATTATCTGTATACATTTGTTCAAGGTAAAACCATAGTAAAACATAGCAAAGTTGGCATTTTTCGGGAGACTTTGCGAAAGGTAACCGAGCTCATTTGCACTTGTTTCAAAAAGTACCCGTATGTTGACCTTTATTGGGAGTTCAGTCGCCATACACTGACATGGCGCTCTGCGATGTCTGTTTCGTTGTTGTGCGTAAAATTTAGTGTGAAACGTCTGTTTGTCAGGGTATACTTATAGTGTAATTGCAACACGTTTTTTGGAAAAGTGCTTAATTATTGCGTGAGCGAAACCAAAAGTGGAATTACTTATCAAGATTTCAAAGACAGGTGAGACTGTTTTCTTTGTTTGTCTCGTCCAAACATTTTCATTGCCGAAGTCGACTTCACTATTTACATTTTCGTTGGTATCACGTCACTTGTCAGCCTTATTAATATTAGAAAGGCCGTGATTTTGTTACAACTCTTGTTGAAGGTGAATAGGATGAATCGTGTTTGAAGATAGCAATTAAGAATCGTGAGTAGGATTGAAGAATCGTGTTGATATGTAATTAATAATATTATTATTAAAGGCGTAATTCGACCATCGATTATGCAAAGTTGACGAATGCTACAGTAACTGGCACCTTGTGTAGTTAATAAGTACATTACCTTATAGCCAAACGCGTATTAGTTTGTCCAATATCACTGCTAATTACTAAGAATAGAATATATATATTATACACTTATTGCATAGCAAGCGCAGCATAGTTTTGTTTACTACGAAAATCAATATTACATGCGAAATGCAGACGCGAAAGTTCATTACGTACCTTGGTACCTTTCCCCCGTAGCGGGCGTTTACTCACTGTATTCGTCAGCATTTAAATCGAAGTCAGACTGTGTAAAGCTGCTTCCCATATGTGATCGCAGCATAAATGCATAATTAAATATACAAATAAATAAATAAATAGATAATTAAATAAATAAATAAACACGCATATACGTACAAATGCAGCGTGAAAATATTGATTTGATTTTCCGCCGCGAGATGGCGGTGGCAGTCACCATACTCGGCACAAATTCGTCTGCTTCGCTTGCGCATCCGGAAATCGACAGGAAAGCGAAATTCCACGGATAGTTTTTTCTCTAAAGTGATGTTATCGCGTACCGTAGTATACGATGTATACACCTCTACGTGCGAATCCATCAATAGACACTTTTTAGATGTTCTACGCTGCAGAAACACTATGCACCTACGATACAGACCTACGGAAAGCCCTGCGAATCACGAGAATTCCGAGAGATCGAGAGAGACACACCGATGGTCAGACCAATTAAAAGTAAGTCTGTTCAAGTATTTTTCTTTTGTCAATGACGTTTCGCACTCGTTTTCACGCGGCATCGCCTCTACCAAGTGTATATATGCCATATGGGGGCACATTGTGTGGCGCTAATGAGTTGAGAAATTAAAACATTCCGACACCTGGGCCCCGTTAAACGAGTGCCATCATCAAAGGTGAGCGTTCGCCGCTAAAGTGCTCCCGTTAGGACTCTACATAGCATCGTGGGAGAGCAGGGTGGGGTGGGAAAGTGGCAATTAGCGACACTACACTAATAACACCTCGATAAATACGGATAAGATACTCGATAAATACGGGACTAGATACATAGTTGTTTGGACTAGATATATACATAGTTATATTTCTGTGTTGACGTGCCGTACGTACAGACCTTCTACGTAGTCTTATTTCGCTATATTCTATATTCGTCGAACAAAGAGGATTATATATCGACTATAGACCACAAAAAAATATTAATATAACTATCGTTTTATTTCCATATTTATCTAGATTTATAAGTTAAATTAATAGATTCTATATTTGAAGAGCTTATTTGCTTAACTGCTTACGTACATTTTAGAGAAATGAAAGAAAACGACAAACCAACTATTTGACAGATGTGGTTCATCAATTTAAATAATTTTTACATTGTCGAGTAATTATGAGGCATAAGCCATAAATAACAAGTTTTATTAAGTCCTTCACTGTTTAATTACCTATTAGAATTAATTAACATAACTGAAAAACACGGATGTAAGCAGGTTTGAAACTAAAGTCTAATAACAAACACAAAATAATTAATTGAGTCACTCCACTGGAATATTTTAGTTAAAACAATAGTTTAATAGCACCAGTTTGACTGTAAATTCAATAATACAAATCATTTTTCAGTACTGAGAACTTATTGGGTTGGGTGGGTGAGGAGAAATCTAAGCACTGATGTTTTGAGAAGTGTAACATCTATACAACGTGTTATAAGCTGCGTTCCCACGAGGAGAAATTATTGTAGAGTATTGGTCCTGAGAACAACATATATACATTGTTCGCAGCAATATATACAATGTATATATGTTATGTATACATTGTTCTCAGCATTGGTTAAAATGTTAGAGGCTGCTGTTGATGGATATAAGCTATTTTGTAATTAAATGTGATTGGATGTAAGCTGTTTTGCAACTATAGTTGATTTATGATGCGTCTGTTAAGCAGGATGTAAACTGTTTGTAAGCAAAGAAGAACTCTTTTTGTCAAAATTATGAATTTAAAATGAAGAGGGGTTATCCCAGCATAGATTTCCATGATAATATTCCATCAGTAGACTTTACTTATGAAATCGGAAGCAGACCTTGCATGTAAGGTCTCGGCTGCATATACCAGTCAGTACATAAGCTGTGTGTGCGTGTGCGTGTACGTGTGTGTGCGTGTGCGTGTATGTGCGTGTGCGTGTACGTGTGTGTACGTGTGCGTGTGTGTACGTGTGCGTGTACGTGTGTGTACGTGTGTGTACGTGTGCGTGTACGTGTGCGTGTACGTGTGTGTACGTGTGTGTACGTGGTGGCGTGTACGTGTGGCGTGTTAACGTGTTCTGTCGTGTGTTGGTGTGGTGTACGGTGTGTCGTGTGGTGTAGTGTGTGAACGTTCGTGTAAGTGTGTGTTTACGGGTGACCGGTGGTGTAGTGTGTGTACGTGTGTGCGCGTTGTGTTGTGTTGTGTGTGTGGTGTGTGATGTGTGTGTCGCGTGTGTGTGTGTGTGTGTGTGTGTTGTGTGTGTGTGTGTTGTGTGTGTGTTGTGTGTGTGCTGTGTGTGTGTGTGTGTGTGTGTGGTGTTTGGTGGATGTGTGTGTGTGTGTTGTGTGTGTGTGTGTGTGTGTGGTGTGTGTGTGTGTGTGTGTGTGTGTGTGTGGTTGTGTGTGTGTGTGTACATGTGTGTGTGGTGTGTGCGTGTGTGTGTGTGTGTGTGTGGGTGCTGTGTGGTGTTTGGTGTGTGTGTGTGTGTGTGTGTGTGTGTGTGTGTGTGTGTTGTTATGTGTGTGTGGTGTTGTGTGTGTGTGGTGTGTGTGTGTGTGTGTGTGTGTTGTGTGTGTGATGTGTGTGGTGTGTGTTGTGTTTCATGTTGTGTGTGTGTGTGCATGTGTGTGTGGGCATGTGTGGTGTGTGTGTGTGTGGTGTGTGATGTGTGTGTGTGTGTTGTGTGTGTGTGTGTGTGGTGGTGTGTGTGTGTGTGTGTGTGTGTGTGTGTGTGTTGTGTGTGTTGACAGGTGTGTGTGTGTGACAGGCCGACCGTCCGCAGCGCTATTTGCCATAATTCACTTCACTCGCAAGCATCCGCGCCCACGATTCCCAGCAATGCAATTATGGGCAAATGGCGCTGCGAAGTCGAATCGCCGTTGACTGCCCAGATGAATATTTCTTCGGCCGTTGCTTATACGTTCAAACTGGAGCCGGGGCGCGAATATTTTTCGCGCCACGAGAGTTCCGACGACCACGCACAGAGTAGTGTTTTGTAATATATGGTGTCTGTATATAAGACGAACGCTGGTTGGATTCATAAAAGTTAGTGTTAGTTAGGTTACGGGTTAGGTCTTAGGGTTAGGTGTAGATAAATTTTACATTGTTGCTTCGAGGAAGTGCGAGTGAAATGGAAGTGCGCTGATGTGGCTGCGGTCCGGAACCCTCGTGGGGAAAAAATTTCGCAAGCCGCGGGCAGGCTGACAGCAAGCGTGTGCAAATGGTCAAAGTTGCTATTGTAGGCTTAAGTTCTATCACGCAGGGAAGCCAGCATGCTGTAGAAACACGCGTAAGTGGTTATTCACACGCGCGGTGCGAATACACAGAAAAATGTGTTCTTATTCGCACCGCGGTGAATTCGCAGTGGCCACACGCAAGCAGAATTAGCTTAACTGATAGACCTTAACCACTGAGTCCTATCATCAGAGCTAAAGTATAACTTATAAGTTATTATAAGTTATACTTACTATTATAACTAAGGTCGAAGTATAATATAAGTTATCACATTACGGCCAGTTTCCATGGCTCTATATCATAACTGGAGGGCTGCCTTCGCAAGAAATAATTGAAGCACAGTGAAATGTGAAAGCCTAGGAGTGGCAATATTAGGCAGTCTAATATGTATGAGCAAAGGGAGAAATATAGAAGAGGTAGCAGAGTATAATGAGGAGGGAGGAATAACGTGGTTAGCAGGAGAAAGCGTAGTGAGGGGAGGGGGAGAAGGGGAAGAGGTAGAGAGAGGGAGTGTAGCAGGCAAGGTCGAGGAAGGAGGGTAGAACGTGGTCGAGCAGGAGGGTAGAAGGTCGGTGGGAGAGGTCGGGAGGGGGAGTAGAGGGAGAATGTGGTGGAGGGAGGGGGGAGTTGGGAGCTAGGGGACGAGAGGAGGTAGTGGAGGGGGAAAGGTAGAAAAGGGTGAGTGCGAGGATGGTGGAGTGGGAGGAGGTAGAAGGAAGAAGGAGAAGGTAGAAGAGGTAGTAGGTAAGGATGGTGGAGAAGACGGAGGAGGTTGAGGATTGGGAGAAAGTGGTGGAGAAGGAGGGGGAGGAGGTAGAAGGAGAGGGAGAAGGTAAGAAAGGGAGTAGGTATGAGATGGTGGGAGAAGACGGAGAGGTGAGAAAGGGAGATAAGTGTGGAGAAAGGGAGGTGGAGGAGGTAGAGGAGGGAGGAGGTGAAGGAGGGGGAGATGTGGTGGAGGACGAGGAGTGGGGAGATAGGGGAGAGAGGATGGGGTGGGGGGGGGTGGGGCGGGGTAGGTAAGTGGAAGGGGGAGAAGGTAGAAGCGGCAGGGAGGAGGTCGGAGGGAGGGAGGGAGGAAGGAGGCGATCCAGGTGGGTGAGGTGAGGCGAGGAGGGGAGCGATGCGAGCTGGTGAAGGAGGGAGGGAGGGAGGAGGGAGGGAGGGAGGGAGGGAGAAAGGGAAGGAGGGAGCGATTGAGGTGGTGAGGGAAGGGAGGGAGGGTGAGCGATTGAAGGTGGTGCAGTGAGGGTAGGAGGGATAGGGAGGAGGGAGCGATCGAGGTGGTGAGGGAGGGAGGAGGATGGGAGGGAGAGAGGGAGAGAGCGATCGAGGTGGGAGGAGCGGAGGATGGTGGAGCGAATTGAGTGGTGAGGAGAGGGAGGGAGCTATACAACTTCTAATATATATCTTATAAATAATATATTCTAGTAAATCTAATTCGGCAACCACCGCAGTGGTTCTGTTAACTAACTTATTGAGACGCTGGGCATGATAGCGGGGAATAACGGTAGCGTTTGCTGGTAGGCTTGTCAGTGAATGGAGAGCCGGTCGGCGTTAGGTGGTGCGGGAACACATGCGGACTGTGGAAGCTCCATTATATTTTAGAGCAAAGAATCATAAATTAACGCATATGACTGAGCACAGAAAACTTTGACTGACCAAACAAGAATGGCTTTAGATAGGTATATCATTATTCTATTCTAATTTATTATTATTATCTTGTTTTTAATTTCTATTTTATATCTAATTGTTATTCTTCTTATTCTTAATATTATTATTAATAATAATTGCAATAATAATAATAGTAATTATTATTGATATTCACTGGTCATAGATGAATAGGCTTGATAATGACATTAAGGCCTTGCATGTAGCCTCAATCGGGCCAGCGCCAGTAATAATGCTATACCACGTTGAGTATAAACAAATTTTTAAAGTGATGATAATTTATTGGGGGGGGGGGGGAGGGGGGGGGGGGGGGCGGTAATATACAAAAGTACACATGAATTAAAACGCATGAATACAAAGTACAACTGATATAAAACCATGATAAAACACGCATTATCTGTATACATTCTGTTCAAGGTAAAACCAATAGTAAACATAGCAAAGTTGGCCATTTTTCCGGGAGACTTTGCGAAAGGTTAAAACCGAGCTCATTTGCACTTGTTTCAAAAAGTACCCGTATGTTGACCTTTATTGAGTTCAAGGTCGCCATACACTGACATGGACGCTGCATGGCGATGGTCTGTTTCGTTTGTTTGTGCGTAAAATTTTAGTGTGAAACGTCATGTTTCAGGGTATCTATAAGGTGTAATTGCAACACGTTATTGGAAAGTAGCTTAATATGGGCGTGAGCGAAACCAAAAGTGGAATTACTTATTCAATTTCAAAAGACAGGTGAGAACTGTTTTCTTTGTTTGTCTCGTCCAAACATTTTCATTGGCCCGAAGTCGACATTCACTATTTACATTTCGGTTTGTATCACGTCCACTTGATTCAGCCTTATTAATATTAGAAAGGCGCGTGATATATTGTTACACTTGTTGAAGGTGAATAGGATGGAATGCGTGTTTGAAGATAAGCAATAAGAATCGTGATTAAGGATTGAAGAATCCGTGTTGATATGTAATTCAATAAATATTATTATTAATAATAATAATAATAATATTAATATTTAATTCATACCCTACTCACAGACTGATTCATAGGATTGTGGCTTGAATTTGAACTACATACTGAGCCAGTTTGTTATTCATTAGCTACAAATCGAGCTCCACATTATATTATACAGTATGAATGCGTAGATTACCATACCCAATATTACCCGATATATATGTGTAATCTTTGCACAACTGTAACTGTAAGTAACACTGAATAATGTGTCATTACTTACTCATAATTAAAAAGGAGTGCAAGATAATATCGTCCAATCTTAACCTAACCTTAACCTTAACACTATCCTAATGCAACACTAACCATATCATATGATATAAAGGTAACCCTAAATCTGATCATTATTCGGTGTAATATTGGAGGTCTCGGGGTTTACACAGTTTCCATAGGGTGCAATTAGTGCTGCTGATTACAGTACACACACTAGTAACTAAATGAAAATTAAATATGCCCCAACATCTTGGCGAGATTTTAACTGTAAGTACTGTAGATACCAAAATATATCAAGATGTTATTAGAGGCAGCACATGCAATATCAATGTTAAGTTATTACAATATTAGCCACTTGGGATTTACAATAATTATTTAGTACCAGAACCCAATTAATTGTAAATATGATACATGAAAACTTTTGTTCATGGTGCATGTTTTGAGTTGGAATATTTTAGTCTGGTTGTGCGTTCATCTTTTCTAATGGAGGTTGAAGTCTTGTCTTATCTTCTGTGTGATCACCACATCATTAACAACTCTATAGGACATTATCAGCCGTGCAGTTTTCCTGCTATGACCTGATATCCAGCCACGCTGAGTCAGCAAGTCACCGATACTTGACCGGCTCCTGTCTGTATCTGTGTGCGCTGTATCACACTAACATCCCATCATCCCGCACATCTCGCACTAGTAACAAGCTGTAGCCACGTCACAAAACTCTTCAATGCAATACCATCTCTGAACCGTCTCCTAGATTGTATAAAAATTTGGGGAGGTTAATTGTGGAGCGTGGTGAGAGCAAACTTTAGGACTAGTTGCCATCTGTCGCTAGCAATGATTTTTCTGGTTGGTTTGACACGATAGCTGAGATATGTGCTATCGATGTTAATAATACTGCGAGATGTGTGGTGTCATATTTGTTTGAATTTTGATCGTATACAATCAGATACAGTTAAAACGTTTGATGAGACAGTTCCACAGTTTTGCCTATGTGGTAGCCTAGTGAGCTATAGTTTAGCTGCAAATGGTAAAATATTCTAGTGCTTGATTTATTGATGTAGTGTGACTTGTACATGTACATTGGCAGAGTCACATGCAGGAAAGTGTGATGACATGAACAAACTAACACTGCCATACCGTGATTCTACTTTGAGAGTAACAGACTAACGAACCAGAACAGTACTTGCATACATGTACGGTTGCCTGATGAAGCAATGCAGCTATTTTCTCTCGCAAATATGTGACATCTGGTGAAGAAGTGCTGGATAATATATGTATCAATTGACATGTCTGTTAACAGTAGAGTGAAAAATGAAGCTGTGCATCCGACAGGGTGATAATCCGGCTAGGCACTATGAATAACAAAACTCGTCGATTGTCAGCTGTTTGGCCTATAAAGTTTTGCAGCTTGTAATCAGGGTGAGAACAAACCCAGTTTCGCTGCTGGTTCCACTCATGGTCATGCTACTGTATGAAGGATATATATGACTGAAAGAGCTGAGCAAATAGATCGCGTTAGTTGTTGAGATCTGTGATCTGCCCTTAACGCTTCTATCTCCCAAAATTCTGCCTAATTATATTGCAACTTACTGATAATACAAATGATAGTAAAAGATGCACATAGGTAATCTAAAGATCAGTTCTGTTTAAGATTAAAATTGTCGCTGAGCTGCACTATATATAGATCTATGTATATGTATTAATACACAGTGGTTGTGTTATTGCTCGTCCAAATAATTGTATCAATCTTAACATATTAACACGGGTGGTGGTGAATGATTGATGATGGTAGGAAGGGGCAATACTAATCTTAGTATTCTTGTCAATTGTTTTGTCAATGCCATGTTATTCTGTTTTATGCGTTTTACCAATTTTTAGGCTATATTTCATGCAGTATAAGTAACTAGTAAGTAATGTTTCCTTTACTATTGATCTCACATATTACCCAACACAGAATGTGATAAATGACGAGTCCATTAACCACTTTGAATTATGTGTGAACTAGTTTTTGTAAGAAAATGGGGCTGCATACAAAATAGACCAGTAGGCCTGATGCATAGTAAGTGAAACAGATCAGAGTGAAGAATCTATGTCACATGAAACTTAAATTCGAAGTAGTTTGGCACAGAAAGCAAACCTTTATTCTGTAGTCACAGTCTATTATTTGGCATAGACTCATTAGACTGTATAAGTGACAAAGGATAAAAATGTTAATGTTCCTTTCTTGTACTTTTTATTTGTATTTGCCCTGCAGTGCTGCATGGATATATGGATGCTAACTAATTTAAAGCCACTATCTATCCAAACCGTAAACTGTGCATTTTTTAACGCTTCATAATTTATTCGTAGAATAATCACGCTTTCATCAGCTTTACATAAATTTACACTATTGTGAGCATAGAAATTAGAATAGAGAAGGTTACGCAACATTATGTCCTTAGGCATAGATAGATTTAAAAGTATCTGTATTCGACATTCTTAGTGCTCAGTGTCTAATTATTCACCTGTAAGTGGAATCCTTTAAACTCAAAAGCTCAGTTGAGTGGTATTTGAGATTTATTTTTTATTTAATGGCTTGAGGGGGAATGCCTCCGTGTAGAGTCGACTAAGAAAGATACATATATGACTCTCTTGCTGCTGTTGCTGCTTGCAAGTGAACTGCTTCTGATGGGACTGAAAGTGAAAGATGTAACCAGTGCATACCTGCATGGTTAGATTTGCAAGACGTTTTGCCTGAGGATAAAGGATTAAAGGGTTGTCGAAATATCGTGAAATTTGTAAGTTTGCTAGCTGTAGTTATTCGTGGTCAGTGCACGACTCGAAATTCATTACAGTGGTAAATGTAAGCGTTGTGGTTGCCCACCATGCATACTTACCATGCTGTCTTCGAACACTGGCCGATATCTACGACAATAAGGCACCGAGGCTGCCCCCTGCCTGGTAGGCATACATGCCCTTCCCTGAAATGCCACGTAGCGAATTTACCCCTCCTTGTCCCACATAAGAAGCGTCATTAAAATAAGTGGCCCTGATAACCCTTCTTTTGTCGGTTCTGTGTTTGCAGTTGCGCGAGTATCCAACTTACCTTGGTCCCCTAAAATATCTGAATACACGAAATTACTACACCGTGATGTTTAAAGCAATAAGATTTCGACCCCTGGCAGTCTAAATAGCAGGCTTGTTCTATGTAGATGTACGAGATTTGTTTAATAATAATGAGTTCTAAGTGTTCCCTATTATGAATAATATAATGAACATATCACATCTAATTCTGAGACTGATATGTGACAGTGTGTGCGTGTGCATGTGTGCGTGTGTGTAAACGAATGAACGAAATTTTCTATTATGGACTCTTGATAGCTATAAATATGTATGTCGATGGATGGTTATAACGAAAGCTGAAAGTATTGTTCATGATAACGGGTCTCACTCCACAAATGAAATCATTTCGATGACGGCCCAACAACCTGGTTCTGACTGCTCTGGTTCCCCTCACAGACGCATTGATCAGCAGCTGTGTGAATTAGCCGAGGTTAACACTACTGTTGGGTAACGTTTACGTGCATGCGATGTGTGTCGAATCGTTATAACTCCTTACTCGAAAACGGCTCCGAAACTGTGGCCTTGAGCCAATATATTGCTGTCAGCTATGTACAGTAGACTTACACACACTTCAGCGCCCAACGAATACGGCGATACTTTCATAGTGTTGCTACGGTGATAGTATATAGTGTTGCTACGGTGATAGTGAATAGTGATGTGTGGGTTGCGCATGGTAACAGGTAAAGAGCGACCAGTCTGCCCATAGTAGCAGCTTCATGAACTGAAGCCATATCTCCAGCATTCGTCGCAAAACTGCCTCAGATTATGTGAGTATTTAAGATCTTTGGATCAGATTCTACGTGAGTTGCACGCTGTTTAGTCACTATACACACAGGCACTTGGAACGTCTCAATAAAAAAAAAAGGTTAATAAACACGAAATGTATAAATTACTATCAAAGTCTTAATGTTTCTCTACGCTAATTCGCCTATAATCACCTGTAAATGGTGGTCAAATGCTCATCTGCAACACACAAGTACACCGCACGCTAGCTGCTGCACACTGACACATAAATATATAGCAGATCGGAAAGCGTGCTGCCAAAATTCGCTCGACGCTCGCTTGATTTTATACGAATACAACACAAATATTCAACCATTCTACTCCATCTTTGTTTCTATTTGAAGAACAGTGTAACTGTTCACTTGTTATAAAAACATACTGTCTGTGTGCGTAACCGAGCTGTGTCACGCGAAATCATACAAAGCCTGAGGAAATTCTTGCGTTCGCTCCCGTTGCGCAGTTTATGTGAATGGCTGTCGGAATCAGGAAAAACCCACCGGCGCTCTTCGTGACCTCATTTTTGCGCTGCAACGTTTTTGCAACGCTCCACTGGCGGCTTTGACGAGGTTCGTATGGGAGTTGGAAAGCAGCGTGGTAGTTTCCCAAAATGCAGTGCGCCGCCTATAGCCCTGTACTTGCAGCCATTTGCATAAACTGCGCAATGGGAGCGAACGCGAGAATTTCGTCAGGCTTTGTATGATTTCGCGTGACACAGCTCGGTTACGAACACAGACAGTATGTTTTTATAACAAGTGAACACTGTTCTTCAAATAGAAACAAAGATGGAGTAGAATGGTTGAATATTTGTGTTGTATTCGTATGAATTTGAAATCAAGCAAGCGTCGAGCGAATTTTGGCAGCACGCTTTCCGACCTGCTATATATATTTATGTGTCAGTGTGCAGCAGCTAGCGTGCGGTGTACTTGTGTGTTGCAGATGAGCATTTGACCGGCATTTACATGTGATTGTAGGCGAATTAGAGTAGAGAAACATTAAGACTTTGGTAGTAAATACATTTCGTGTTTGTTAACCTTTTTTTTTTTATTGAGACGTTCCAAGTGCCTGTGTGTGTATAGTGACTAAACAGCGTGCAACTCACGTAGAATCTGATCCAAAGATCTTAAATAATCACATAATCTGAGGCAGTTTTGCGACGGATGCTGGAGATATGGCTTCAGTTCATGAAGCTGCTACTATGGGCAGACTGTAGACAGTGTGTACTGTAGCAGTGTGCAGCAACTAGCGTGCGGCAGCCAGCGTGAGTTTGCAGATGAGCATTTGGACGACATTTACAGGGAATTGTCGGCAATAATAGGTGAAAGAGACTTAGAGAAACATTAAGACTTTGGTAGTAAATAGATCTCGTATTTATTTAGCATTATATTTTATTGAAACGCTCCAAGTGCCTGTGACTATACAGAGCTCTCAGTAGATGAATAGCTATCCGGAAAACATATCACGTTACGTGATTCACACAGCAAATGTGAACATGATATCACGATAACACAATATCCAGATCATAAGCTAGTAATGTTTGTGCCGTGTAAACTCAGCGATAGTTTGCTCGTGGTATGTCTAGAAATGTCAACGCTGTGCCCCGTGTTTGAAGCAAAGTCGAAGGTCTCGGGCAGGGATAAGACAAATGACTCGTTATGATGTGTGGGTTTTCAAAAGACAGATTAATTTTCTTTTAAACCGAACCTGCACTATAATATAGGATAATGGTACTAATTAATAAATTAATACTACTAATACTACTACTACTACTACTAATAGCAGTGTGTTTTGTTTTCAGAAGCAAGGGTACGACTGCAGTGACGAGCAGGAGCAGGAGGAGGAGGAGGGAGGAGGGAGGAGGAGGAGGAGAAGGAAACTCAAGCGTTAGTGGATCTCAGTGTCAACCGTCACCCTGGCTTCGGACTCATCGAGCATGGCCGTGTCGCGAGTGCCAAGCCCACCCCCGCAGGCAGAAATGTCGTCTGTCCCTGTAGCAGAGAACTGGTGCTACACACAGGTAGGCAACCTCTCGTTACTTTTAATAACCGCACGATCGACCTATCGGTGTGAGCACGATGACTACACCCCACCTTGTGTACTGTTACTAGGCTGGGCAGGCTAGAGCGGTTTGTTGTATCCATGGGTATAGGTATTGGTACGGGTGTGGGTATCTAGGTGTAGGGCTAGATGTAGGTGTAAATATTCTCACAATACTATTTGATACTGATTCTATTCGATACTATTCGATACATGAGTACTGTAGTGAACTGGGACGTTTCTAGAAATCGAAACCGAAACTACTCTGGTTAATGGTGTGTGTTTGTTTGGTTTGTTTTGAGATTTGTTTTATCAAATGATGTTGAGCTGGTATCCTGAACGCGACAAAAAATATAGGTATACATAATTAGAATGTAGCCTTATAGGTGTAGGTATAAATGTATAGGTGTGAGTGTTGGTGTAGGTATAGGTTTAGATGTAAGTATATATACGTACGTAGATGTATAACTATATGTATGTATAGGTTTGGATATACATATGTATAAGTATCGAGGTATAGGTAGTGCTCGATATAAGAAAAAATCTGGTTGTCCCAAAAAATGTGTTTACTCGCCGATGTGTGATGAAACTTGTCCACACAGTCAAATTTGTTGTCGCTACGAACATGCGTTGTGATACGCATACTTATTGGCCAAACCACCCGTTTGACAAGGCATCGCTGACCAATGAGAAGCCACGAAACAACACTATAGCTATGGACGCAATGTAGGCCGATCGACAGCCGAAATAAATTCAGTTCGCGGTCAGAAAAATATAAATAAAGTGCGTTTTTGGTCACATTTTTCTTGGTTGTCCACCGGACAATGTCTCAGACTGGTTAGGTTGTCCGGCGCAAATTCTGGTTGTCTCGGACAACCGGACAACGCTTATTTCGAGCACTGGGTATAGGTATATGTGTACACGTTTTAGGTATAGATATATAGGTATAATCAAGCTCTTGGTATAATCAGAAGTAAATAAAAATACTTTTATTTTTACTCACTCCTGGCTTTTATTCACTTGCTGGCTGCATTGGCAAGTACGTGTGTACGGAGAATGATCATCTACTGTTTTTTACATGTATGCGAGATAGTCTAAGATTACTGTACAACTGTTTGTTGTGATCTATCGATAGCTGAGCAAACAAGATGCATAGCTGGCGATTTGATGCGAAGCAATTCATGTCGAATGAATACAGAGCTCTCGTGTGCTGTGTGAATCATCCATCGTCTGTCGAACATGATGTACGTGACTAATCTAGTTCTTGTCTGAGCCAGCATAATTGTGACTTGCCCATAGCAGTTCGGCGTGTAGAGCGGGACGAGGGTTCCTGCGTGCGTGCGTTCGTGCGTGCTTGCTTGCTTGCATACATGTGTGTGAGCGTGCGCGTGTGCGTGCGTGACCCGTGATGACTGTCCGCCTCCGTGGCCACTATGGTAATCACTGGTGACGAGGTATCAGCCCGCGATCGCACTCTTCACCCAGTTGTTCTGTCAACGGCGCTCTAACCCAGATGGAGTTGAAACAGTGAGCAGCAACTGTTACGTGTTGCATGTATACACACGTACACACGTGTGATGAATGGCTAGTAGTAGAGGGTGTGGCTGGCCACTATAACTGAGACACACTCATGTACGGTACCGCTCACCCACTTTGGTGGCCGGCCGGTCACTCTCGTGCCGGTAGATGGAGGGTAACCGGTTGAGCGGCGGTGACATGACCTTTTTTTCTGTTGCGATCGCGCAGCCGTCCTTTCTCGAATGAGTTTCGTTGCACTTGCTGTAGTTACTAGGCGATGTGTAAGCATTCGTTATAATTTAGTCACGTAGGTTTATTGACATTTCTTTTTTCCGCCCTTCGCGTTAATAGAACAGCGCGCCCTTGTTACCGGGTGTGGTGCTTGTGACGCAAGCGGTGTCTGTACTTGTAACTATAGAGAGAAATCTTCCTCATTCCCTTCTCCTGTGTAAATGCCTGGCTAGATCGTTCATCGCGATTCCTCATGGATGCTGTTGCTGGAAGGGGAATCCTTCCTCTGTTATTAGACCCCCACCCATACCACTTCACCCCCCACTGCATGTAGATGTACTGCTGGTGTGATGTGTGCGTTAGTCTACACTGTAATACCGTTCTGCCCTAGTCTGCCCCCTACCACACACACACACACACACACACCCCACACACACACTACTCTGTAACGTTCCGCTCTGCTCTGCTCCGATTTAGAATCTGGTCTTAGCTGATCTGCTTTACGCTATGCTGCATTAGTCTGCTCTGCCCTGCTCCGATTTAGAACCTACTCTTCGCTGCTCTGATTTAGAATATTCTTCACTGCTCTACTCTGATTTGGAACGTCCTCAGCTCTGCTCTGATATTAGAATATTCTTCGCTGCACTGCTCTGATTTAGAATGTTCTTCGCTGCTCTGCCATGGTTTAGAACGTACTCTTCACTGCTCTGATTCGATTTAGAATGTTCTTCGCTGCTCTGCCATGGTTTAGAACGTACTCTTCACTGCTCTGATTCGATTTAGAATGTTCTTCGCTGCTCTGCTACGGTTTAGAATGTTCTTCGCTGCTCTGCTCCGATTTAGAATGTTCTTCACTGCTCTACTATGGTTTAGAATGTTCTTCGCTGCTCTGCTTCGATTTAGAATGTTCTTCGCTGCTCTGCCATGGTTTAGAATTATTCTACGCTGCACTGCATCACACTACTATATACTGCACTTCTCTGCTCTCTCTCCCTGTTTCTTTCTGCCTCTCTCTGCTCTGCATATTGGTTTCTAATAATACAACGTATATATCTCTACACTACACTGCGTTCCACTATTCTATACTGCACTGCTCTACTCTACTCTACTCTTCTGGTCTCACCCAGCGGTTCGGCAGAGCAGCGACGACAACCCGCATCCACACTCCTGCGCCCCACAGTCTCGCAGAGAGACAGACAGACACGCGCCACGTCTCGTCAGCCGTACTGCCGACTGTCACCGTGTAATTATAGCTGTGGGGTTACCTGTGCTGCGTGCGTGCGTCGCCCGCGTGGAAATACCTGCGCCCTGCTGTACGCACGTAATCAAACTCGCTTTCTGTAGTTGCCCTCAAAGTGTCAGGTGACTTATTCTCAGCCCGATAAAAACCCACAGACGAGTGCGCGTGTGTGTGTGTGTGCGTGCGTGTGTGCGTGCGTGCGTGCGTGCGTGCGTGCGTGCGTGCGTATGTGCGTGTACGTTTTTGCGTGTGTGAGCATGCGTGCGTGAGCGTGCGTGCGTGCGTGCGTGCGTGAGTGTATTACGTGTACGTTGTTGGACGTGTACACTTATAAACTGTACACGTAGCGAGGCTATGCAGATCGAGGCCACGTATTCCGGCTGTTCCGCGCTGTACGTAGGTGCGCTGCTGTGGTATCGCCGGCGATTAGCGCTAATAATTAATCGCGGTAATTAGCAGGTCGTGTAAGTAAGTTATCGTCAGGTAAGTGACGTTGCGCGCAGGAAATGCAGCGATCCGTCAAGTCTGTCTCTCGGTGGGTGGTAGGTAGTACGCGCCGCGGGAGCAGCAGCTGCTTCTCTTATCTCTCTCTCTCTCTTCCTGGCTCTCTCCCTGGCTCTCTCCCTGGCTCTCTCCCTGGCTCTCTCTCTCGCTCCCTAGCTGGCTCTCTCTCTGGCTCTCTCCCTGGCTCTCATGTCATGCTACCCATAGGTAGATGTCCCCGTAATAAACGTGTGTGTACACTACTTTAGAGTTATCAATCAATGATGCTGTTCGTGTCACGCGGTCAGTGCTAGCGTTTATATATATTATAATATGGACCCTAACCTACCAACTGGTAGTAGAGGCACCCGTTGTTCAATGCATAAGATTTTAATATATGGATTATATATTTGTTGAAATTCACATCGGTACCTGGATGAAAACGATTACAATATGTTTTCTTGTATGTGATATACAATTCAATATACTGTTTATTTCTAGTTTATACAGCAAAACCGTGCTAGTAGTAGTAGCCGATGGCTCTATAGAACAGAAACCTGCCTGTAAAGACATGACATGACGTTTTTGAAAGGAAAGGAGAAAAAATTCTTTATGAGAGGAGAAGAGAGAGAGAGGGGGTGGCAAGGGGAAGATAGAGATAGCGATCCTGCAGTAAAAGCAAGCCAGACAGAAAAGAAGATGCCAGATATAAATGGCGTGGTGTAGCTGGCTGGACGTGTAGTAGCCTATTTGGCGAAATGGGGATTGTGGAGGTTATTGGCAGGGTCTATTTCAGGAACTGTGAGACGGCTGTGTAGCTGAGAAAGTGAACGTTTGAGGTCGTCCAAGGGCTGGCTGAGTCTGTAGCGGAAACCCTACACCCCGACCTCTGGCTCCCCCCCCCTTCCCTCACAGCCGGCCCGGGTGCGGGCTCCTCGTAAAGTTACCGTCGCGCGTACAAAAAACGCGAGTTTATATATTCGGGAGTGTCGTAAAAAAGATGCTGATATATTACACTCACGTCATAGCGACTGTGTCCGTGTACGGTTTATTGCAGAGCGGTGTGAAGCTTCAATTAAACCTCATGTTATCATGCAGGGGTGTCATAATAATATCTAGACTGTCATAGTAGTGTCATGGGGTGTCATAATATAGTCTATGTTATGACACTTCTGATGTTTAATATTAGGTAGGGGTAGATTCACTCCGTTCCTTGTGAGGCCAGACTACTGATTGGGAGTGCTGTAAGTCAAAAGTGGAACATTTTTTTAAGTGGAGATCAGTACTACAGACTGGAAGTAGAAGACACTCAGAAACGGTGTCTGAATGTACTATGAGCAGACGGGGGAGGGTAATCTGTGTTCGTAACGAATGGGCTGGCATGAGCTGGCAGTGTGAACTTTACTCGTGAAGATATTTGAATCGTGATAGCGTCAGATAAAACAATCTGCTATTTTAACTCGACGAAGGGGAGCAGCTGGCGCTATACCATAGCGTGCACGCGTTGGGTGCGTTCCAGTTTCGCACAAATAAAACACTCGCTGCCAGAGCGTACACGAGATATACGTCCGAAGACAAGTTTTCTGACCGCCACTGTCTAGCTAAGGGCATGCTTTGTTTCGCAATATACATTCTGAGGCCATCTTAGACTGATCCCACACGTCGTTGCGAATCAACTCCGACGGCAGCCGGGAAGCTGTGGAGTCAGTCTAGGGACACCCGATAAATGGGCGTGCACCCTCTGCTAAGGCGGCATTGACGGATTGATGGAGCAATGATTTGCCGTAGCCGCTGCCAGTCCGTCACAATCGTTTGTACGAGTTAAAGATAATTGTTACCGTTTTGCAACTTTGCACGGTAGATTTGTTGTGAGTTATTACTTCACGCTCACACTTCCTATTGCCGCATTCCAGTGAGAAAACTGATTACATATATTATATGTTTATGACGTAACGTCGGCGTGTAGATCTGTTCGCATCATTTACGTATACGACCCTCTGTATACGATCTCTGGCCGCTTTTCTTGTTTTACGATTTCTCGCTGTTAAAGTTTTCTCGTTTCCTGTAACGCGATCTAGCCGAGTTTCAGGTGTAGGTGGGCTGTCAGGAGCGACGTGTTTCAACTCAATGCCCACGCACTGTAACCATATTCTGACCATATACATATTTTACAGGTAAATAATCCCCCACGCACGTACGTATGCATAAGCACGCGCACACGCACGCACGGGCACTGTTAGTTTTAACCACATACACATTACAGATCAGTAATCCCTCCCCCATGCACGCACGCACGCACGCACGCACGCACGCACGCACGCACGCACGCACGCACGCACACGTGCAGAAAGTTGGTGACAAAAGGAAGCTGATGTAAATGCTGCATGCCACTGTCAACGATGACTGGGAATTATGATCTGAATCCAAATCATCAAACAGAGATTATGAAAAGCAAACATGTCATCGATCTATTAACCTCCGTATAGTTCGTTTATGCACGGTCTCTCTGGTGTTGCCTCATCTGAAATCGGAAGGATGCCAAGCTCAACCAAGGGAGTGGGATCACGGCCAACCAGCATAGTTTTGAGGGTGGCCTTATTATGTACGTGCTGAAAGGGCTATAAATCAAGTGATGTGCATGGCCACCATATATATGCGCGGGTACTTGTAATCTTTAGTAATAAACGTACGGGATGTGTTACGCAACATTATTGTTCTAGGGTTGCATCTGTTCATTCTGCCGTTACGCATCTTATAAGTTCGCACAGCGTTTGTCGCGCCAACTGCTTTTATATTTGTCACACTCATAGGTAGCGTACAAGTTGATTCTAATCGACTCACGGAGTCAGTGTCACTGTCAGTTTAACAACGAGATTTCTCATATATACGTATTATCTAGGCGTTCATGCGTGTACAGTGAGTGTGCGTGTGTGCGTGTGTGCATCTGTCGCTGTCTGTGCGTGTGTGACAGTGTGTGTCTGTCTGTCTGTCTGTGCATACGTGATGGTGTGTCTGTCTGATCGCTGTTTGTGAGTACGTGGGTGCAAGAGTGTGCACGGTTTATCAAGAGCCAACCAAATATTGAATGTACAAGTGCTTGTGGAAATCAAATTACGAATAAAGAACCTGCACACGGAACTGATAAATAGGCACGTTAAAATTTACTCGTTCAACAAGAAGAACCCATACAAGTTATTACTGATCAATGACGATAGATCTACCGTGCGTGAGCAAAAGGAAAGCGAATAGCGATAGTTCGTTATACTTATACTGCATGCTACTGTTTTATGACTTGCCCGAGGATGCAAGAATAGTAATCGTTCGACCAGCGTTGAAATCCAATTTATGTGAAGAGGTTACATACGTCTCTCTCGCTTCATTATCTTCTCCCTTTCTTTCTTCATTATCTGTTCTCACTGTGTGTGTGCGGGATCTAATGATCTTCATACGTCATACGTCTTCGCTAAGAACTGACTGACACGACAGAAGAGTGTACGAGTTTAAGATAAATCTCTAGTTGTAAGTCACTTGCGCGAGTTTAAGCGCCGCTGCTCGCTATATAGAGTACGCCTGTCGTCGCCTCGGTAAACACAGATAATTTGTTGTCCTGTGAGCGAGTATGTGTGGCGGCTTGAGCTGTGAGATGCCGGGTGTCTGACCGCTAGCTGAGAAGACTCGGGGGGGGGGCAGTTCATTTCCCCTCCCCCCCCCGAGGCCGAGTATTGAGAGAGAAGATATCAGGAAGAGGTCGGTGTATCATCGAGCCGTAACGCACACACGCACATGCACGCACGCACGTCGGCGCACGCGCTGGGGGGAGGAGAGGGGAGCAGGTCGACAACAGTGGGAGCTGTTGTGGACTACATAATTACTGGTCTAGGAAGTAAGTTTACGCGTCCGCGCGAGGCAGGGTAAATGCACTCCGTGCTTGCTATACGCGTGAGGCAAGAGCACGCGTGGATTTTCCTACTTTGAAAATTGAAGTGTCACTAACCTATCTGTGCGTGCGCGAGTCGAAACGCACGGGTAGGCGCGAGGAAACACTACCGGTGTTAGTACTGTTCCTGCAATCTACACGGCTTGTCTCTTGTGTGGGGGGTGCGTGTGTGTGTGTGTGTGTGTGTGCGTGCGTGCGTGCGTGCGTGCGCGCGCGTGCGTGCGTGTGTGTGTGCGTGCGTGCGTGCGTGCGTGCGTGCGTGCGGCCTGCCTGTCTGTCTATTTGTTTGGTGTTGCCAGCCAGCCTGCCTCGATCCTGTCTGTCTGCTGATCTGTATGTTTTCCCCCTGGCAGCTTGCCTGATCCCCGATCTGGCAGCGCCACGCTAGACATTTAAAAACATTTAATGATTCTCACTTCCCTGTTTGCGGGCCAATGTAACGCACCGCGTCACATCTTGATTGCCTTTACCTGGCCTTTACCTGGCCTTTACCTGGCCTTTACCTGGCCTTTACCTGGCCTTTACCTGGCCTTTACCTGGCCTTTACCTGGCCTTTACCTGGCCTTTACCTGGCCTTTACCTTGCGCAGGTCACCTGGTCCTTACTTTCGCGTGTACTGTATTTTGCGTACCATGTGATTATTTATGTAGCATTTCCTAGGAATTATGCGCGTTTCTGGAATTGTGCTCTTAAAGGCATAATTCGACCATCGATTATGCAAAGTTGACGAATGCTACAGTAACTGGAACCTTGTGTAGTTAATAAGTACATTACCTTATAGCCAAACGCGTATTAGTTTGTCCAATATCACGGCTGGTTACTAAGAAATGTCCAATTGAAATCCGCAGTCCAAGAAATCGGTTGTTGACAGTTACAAACCGCCATGCCGG
>NW_014577793.1:1903-8612 GCF_000485595.1 Priapulus caudatus | reverse complement strand
AGGAGAGAAGACCACGGGAAAGAAGGGAGGGGAGGGGAGGGGCGAGGAGAGGGGGAGAAGAGAGAAAAAAAATGAGAAGAGAAAGAGAGAGTTAGAAAAGGGGTGTATCGTATCTGCTCTATTAACGTTGGCATCGGATCGCATCTTATTGCGAAAGCACGGCACTGCACGCGCATATCGTGACACCTGCTACGTAACTGGCGTGATAGTACGCTACAGCGTGTTGCTAGTACGGCGTGTAGTACCTGACCGTTACGCCGTGTGTAGCTATGTACTGGCGTGTAGCTCGTAACGGCGTGTAGCTAGTACGGTGTTGTACGCTATGATACGGGTGTAGCTATCGTACGGTGATGTAGCTACGTACGGCGGTACTAGTACGAGTTGTAGCTACGTACGGGTGTGGCTATGTACGGTTGTGTTTTGTAGCTAACGTACAGCTGTGTAGCTACGTGGCGGTGTAGCTACTGTACGGCGGTGTATGTACGTACCCGGGTAATCTGCTAGCTACGTACGCCGTGTAGTAGTACGACGTGTGCTACGTACGGCGTGTGGTACGTACGACAATGTAGTACGTACGGGTGAGCTACGTACGCGTGTAGCTACGTCGGTGATGTAGGCAACTACGTACGGCGTGTAGCTACGTCGACGTGTAGCTAGTACGGCGTGTAGCTACGTACGGCGTGATTAGCTAATGTACGCGGTGTGTGCTATGATACGGCGGTAGCCTGACGTACGGTGTGTAGCTACGTACGGCGTGCAGCTACGTACCGGTGTACTACTGTAGCTATGTCCGGCGGTGTAGCTTACGTACGGTGTGTAGTATGTACGAGCGTGTAGCTTACGTACGGTGTGTAGCTATGTAGAATGTAGCCTACGTACCGGTGGTGTAGTACTCGGTGTATAGCTCACGTACGCGCGCGTAGCTACGCTACGGTGCTGTAGCTAGTGTACGGGCTGATATTCCTTGTAGTACGTACGACGGTAGCTAACGTACGGTGTGTTCGGGCTCGAGATTCCGTCAGAGGCGGAGCCATTGCCCGCTTTCTCACGACCTATCTAGCCGATAGCGCTGTGCGGCAGGTCAGGAGCATCTTAGATAATATAGTGATACAGCAGTTGTCGATTGCTCATTTTCTGTATTGTTATCGAGGTATAGGTTTTCTCTATTCTCTTTCTATCTTCTTTACTATTTTTTCATGCCGCTCTAGTCGCCGTGTTATTAGTTGGAGGCACTCATGCTCCAGTGCCTGTCGCTGTCACATGCCGGGTTTGCGGTCGGCAGTTCCTACGGATCAGTGGCTTGTTAGGCAGGTATGGGGCTTGTAGACAAATAGAGCGGTTAGGCAACTAGGCGGGTTGTAGGCACAGTAATAGGGGCGTTATTTTGTGTGGCAGATAGGGGGTTGCTGGGCTTATATGGAAGTGAGGTTTGTGAATGGCTTGGGCAGATGGGGATGTTTTATGGCAAGTGTGAGGGGTTTCCACTTCACCTTAAAAGGTTCCCGACTTCCTTCGTCCTCTATACGTCCTCTCGTGTTGGCAGATAGCGGAATTATTATGGCAAGTTGTGGGGTTCCCCATTTTCTACGGAGGTGTGCAGAAACTAGGGCCTTCGTACATCATGAGGTTATATGGCAAGTGAGGGTTGCTGTGGCAGATAGGGGTTTAATATGGCCAAGTTGAGGGTTTTGTGGCAGATAGGGGGTAGTATGGCAAGTGAGGGGTTGAGTGGCACGTAGGGGGTTTATATGGAAGTGAGGAGGTTTTGATCCGTTGTGGAGATACGGGGGTTATACTGGCAAGTGAGGGGTTGTGGGCAGATAGGGTGCTGTATCAGTGCTATGACAGCTAGTAGGAAGTTGTTATTGGGGGGACAGATAAGCGAGAGTCTATAGACCAGTAATAAAGGTGGAGATTAGCTTTGTTTTGTCTCCATTCGAAAACGGATCGACAAAACCCGTAAACAGCTCGGGGGAAAGTCGGACCCCGCCAGCACGTGCTGATGGTGTGTGCATGAGATGAAGCCACGTGAACAACACTGATTGTAACAAACAATATTCACTCCCGGGGGATTTCTGCACTCACAGTAGGTCGTTCCCTCACGCGCTCATCTCTTCATCTCTCTCATCTCCTCTCTCTCTCTTCTCTCTCTCTCTCTCTCACGCTCTCTGCTCTCTCTTCTCTCTCTCTCTCTCTCTCTCTCTCTCTTCTCTCTCTCGCCCTCTTCTCTCTCTCTCTACCTTCTCCTCTCCTCCTCTTTCTCTCTCTCTCTCTCTCTCTCTCATTCTCTCTCTTCTATCTCTTTCTTCTCTCTCTCTTTCTCTACTCACTCTCTCTCTCTGTCTCTCTCTCTCTTTCCCTCGCTCTCTCTTCTCTCAGCTCTCTCTTCTCTACTCTTTCTCTTTCTTTCTCTCTCTTTCTTTCTCTCTCTCTCTCTCTCTCTCTCTCTTCTCTTCTCTCTCATCCTCCTTTCTCTCTCACTCTACTCTCTCTGCTCTCTCTCTCTCTCTCCTCTCTCTCTCTCTCTCTCTCTCTCACATCACTCACTCTCTCCTCTCTCTCTCTCTCCTCTCTCTCTCTTTCTCTCTCTCTCTCTCTCTTTTCTCTCATATATTCTCTCTCTCTCTCTCTCTCTCTCTCTCTCTCTCTCTCTCTCTCGCGCTCGCTCTATAAATGCACGTACGCACGCGCGCTCGCACTGTGTAGTTAGATACAGATAAACTGATATCCGTCGTCCTTACGCGTAAATAATGCACAGTACCCACACAGTGTCCAGCTATAGATGTCTAGTTCCGTGCGTGCTCTGAGACGCATCAGTACCCACGTAGTCCGTCCCCTGACGCATAGCTACGCCCTATACAGTAGAACGTCGACGATATCACTCTAGCCGCGAACAACGGATACCTGGATATAAGCGGATTAGCAGCAGTAAGTCGGATTTTTAACAAAGAGTGACGTCTGTTGGTTCTCCTCATTCAATACGTTCGCTGCACGGAAACCGCAGAATAGAGCGGCTTACGAACTATCATCGGCTGTGTGCAAGAGATACGCAATGTGGAAAATTATTAAACATTTTCAGAGAATTTCTTACATGCGTAGAGGTATTTTTCGTAGGAGAGTATTGTCTATTCAGCAATCTTCTCCAGTGACGCCTGCAACGGAATATGCCCTCACTAACGTTAGTTATTACTAGAAAAGACTAAAGTTTGAAGTATACTGTAATATGTGAATCGTAGCTACAGGCAGGCTTGAAGAGAGAGGGGAGGAGGAGAGGTTGGCCGGAAGAAATAGACTGCAGGGAGAGAAAAATGACGTTATTACTACTTGGCTCTATTTATAACGCACGCCCGTACGCGCACACGCGCATATGCACACGTACACGCACACGCGCATATGCACACGCACACGCGCATATGCACACGCACACGCGCATATGCACACGCACACACGTACACGCATACGCACACGTACACGCACACGCGCATACGCACACGTACACGCGCATACGCACACGTACACGTACATGTACACGCGCACGCACATACACACACGTACACGCGCACGCACATACGCACACGTACACGCGCACGCACATACGCACACGTACACGCGCACGCACATACGCACACACGTACACCAGCGTGTGTGCATGGAGCACCACTTGTTGAATAATCACATTATGTGCATCTTACAAAGCCTGCCATGCTGTTTCGTGGGAGGGTGGGAGGGAGGGGGTCGTGTGGCGGAAACCTCAGAGTCAACCACCTACCTGCGGGTTCGCTGCACACAGGTACATGCAGGTGAACCCATTGACCTCACCTGAATGTGTTGTACGGGTAAAAGCGCAACTCTGCAAGTTGTTTGCCTAGTAGCTGCCGAGCATTGTCTGTGAGGTTCTCTCTCAGGGGAGCGAGTGCTTGTGCGTGTGCAGCGCGACCCATTCTAATTTAATCAGGACTACCTACGGTCGACTCAGGTAGTGCAGTTCCATTAGCAATAGCATGGTAATGGGGTAGCAGTAAGAGAGAGAGAGGGGGGAGATAGAGAAATAGAGCGGGAAACAGGAAGGGAGCTGGAGAGAGAAAGCGAGAAGGACGGCGGTAAGGAGAGAGAGAGGGGCGAAGGCGAGAGAAAGAATGAAATGTATGAGACAAGAGAGGGGGAAAGAGAGAAGAGGGAGAGGGGGAGAAAGAGAAAGAGAGACATGCCGGGGAGCCCGCGTTACCTGTTGTGACGATCGCAGCCGACTGGCGATGTCGAGAGGCTGCCGCTCGTCCGTTATAGATTTGCCTGTTCTTCCCGAGCGATGGGGAGAGAGAGATAGGTGTCTTCCCGTTTTGGAGGAGGGAGAGATATATCCGGAGATGGATGAGCGGGAGAGGAGAGAGAGAGGAGAGAGACGAGAGAGAGAGAGAGGAGAATGAGATGAGCAGAGGAGAGAGGATGATGAGAGAGGGAGCGAAGAGAGAGAAGAGAGAGGAGAGAGATGAGAGCAGAGGAGTCAGAGAGAGAAAGGATCTGAGAAAGAAAGAGAGGAGAGAGAACACGAGAGAAGAAGAGAGAGAGACGAGAGAGAGACAGAATGCATCGCCAGCCTCCTGCCGCCTTCACGGACAAATGCGCACGAACGTGAGTGCCACGTTACAATGGGTTAAGCGGAGAAAGGACTGCGGGTCGCGCTGACGGTTTGCTTTAACCCATTTACGCAGTCACGTTCGTCGCGTTTGTCCGTGAGCGGGCAGGTGCGATGATTCTGTCTTCTCTCTCTTCTCTCTCATCTCTCTCTCTCTCTCTCCTCTGCTCTCTCCTCTCTCTCTCTCTCTCTCTCTCTCTTCTCTCTTCTCTCTCTCTCTCTCTCTCTCTGTCTCTCTCTCTCTCTCTCTCTCTCTCTCTTTCATTCTCTCTTTCTCTCTCTCTCTTTCTCTCTCTTTCTATCTCTTCTCTCTCTTCTTCTCTCTCCTCTCTCTCTCTCTCTCTCTCTCTCTCTGTTTCTTTATGATTTTTTCTTCTTTTTATCTTTCTCTCTCTCCTCTCTCTACTTATTTACTCCCCCCTCTTCTCTCTACTTCTCTCTGTTCCCCTCTTCTCTTGTCCCATACATTGAAGTAATTGCGCAGCGACTTGTATCACCCTACGGCATGACTACGCGCGCCAGTAGCGTCCTCCACCCAAGTGTCCGCTCTCAAAGTGTTACAGTAGGAGATCTCTCTCGCGCTGGCCGCGTGTAAAGTCTTTTGTCACCTGGCACCGCGGCCGAGGGACTAGCTCGATACTGCCTGGCGAGATGGTCATCGACAGGTCGCTCTGGGTAGCGGGAATTGGTGCGTGGCGGACGATGTGGAATGGAGGGGAAGGGGTGACTAGGGGGTTGCTGGGTTGTGGGGGTCATAAGGGGTCGCGGGGGCAGGAGGAAAGGGGTCATGAGTGGCCTGCGTAGCGTCGTTGACTGTCTGTCTCTCTGTCTTCTGTCTGTCATTTCTCTTGCTGCTCTATCTGTTCTTTGATGTGACGAGGAGGTCCAAGGATGACGTGACACGCTGGGAGAGACGGTGGAGGAGAAAGCGTGAGATTCGCCAGTGGAGGGAGGCTTATATAAACTGACTGCAGTTACGCAGTAGCAGTAGCAGTAGCAGCAGCAGTAGCAGCAGCAGCAGCAGTAGCAGCAGTAGCAGCAGCAGCAGTAGCACACCACATGAGCCGTGACAGCAGCAGTAGTAGTATTAGCAGCAGCAGCGGCGGTAGCAGCAGTAGCAGCAGCAGTAGCAGTAGCAGCAGCAGTAGCAGTATATAGCAGTAGCAGCAGCAGTAGCAGTATATAGCAGTAGCAGCAGCAGTAGCAGTATATAGCAGTAGCAGCAGCAGTAGCAGCAGTAGCAGTAGCAGCAGCAGCAGCAGTAGCACACCACATGAGCCATGACAGCTAGCTTCTAATGAGATTGCAGGCAATCCTAAATGAGACCATCAGGATTATTGCCTCTGCGTTTATCCTTGATAGCGTTAATGTAGTTTTCAGCGCGCGCGTGTGTATAAAATATAATGCTGACCAAAGCCGTGCACGCAATATATATAATTATAATATATATATTGTATATAATACCGCTCGTGTGTTAATCATAGCGTTTAAAAAGTACTGATTTGTGTGCACAGTTAAACGGTATAAAGTACTGATTTATGTGCACTGTTACAGTGTATAACTCTTAAAGTGACGTGCTGCGTGCACTGTTACATTGCCTAAAGTTAAAGTGATGTCTTGTGTCTGGGGGTTTCGCCATATGATGGGGTCTTTCGTTCAAGGATGCTACTGCTGCTGCTGCTGTGTGGAAGGCAACTGAAGCCATGTACAGTGATAGTAGCACACTAGCTTTCTGTGGTCGGGGTGCCTGTGTGTGTGCGCAGGCTGTATTTACTGCAGGCCGCAGCTCACACGTGCCTGGCTGCAGGCAGTCGCCTCACCCCAGGCTTATCGATTCCTGATTATTGCTCGGCGTGGTGTTCGGATGACATTGTATAGCATAATTGACTCAGGTCATCTCCTAATTGTGCGTAATAAGCTGCTGCTGAGAGGGAGTAGGGTGACGTGAATGCTGCTTCTGCTGCTGGTCGTGGTGGTGATGGTGGTGGTGGTGATGGTGATGGTGGTGGTGGTGGTGGTGGTGATGGTGGTCGTGGTGGTGATGGTGGTGGTGGTGATGGTGATGGTGGTGGTGGT
>NW_014577793.1:0-771 GCF_000485595.1 Priapulus caudatus | reverse complement strand
CCTAGCACTGGCTGTCCCTCTCCCCTCCGCTAGCACTGGCTGTCCCTCTCCCCTCCGCTAGCACTGGCCATCCCTCTCCCCTAGCACTGGCTGTCCCTCTCCCCTTCGCTAGCACTGGCTGTCCCTCTCCTCTCCGCTAGCACTGGCCAGTCCCTCTCCCCTAGCACTGGCCATCCCTCTCCCCTAGCACTGGCTGTCCCTCTCCCCTCCGCTAGCACTGGCCATCCCTCTCCGCTAGCACTGGCCATCCCTCTCCCCTAGCACTGGCCATCCCTCTCCCCTCCCCTAGCACTGGCCATCCCTCTCCCCTAGCACTGGCCATCCCTCTCCCCTAGCACTGGCCATCCCTCTCCCCTCCGCTAGCACTGGCTGTCCCTCTCCCCTCCGCTAGCACTGGCCATCCCTCTCCCCTAGCACTGGCCATCCCTCTCCCCTCCCCTAGCACTGGCCATCCCTCTCCCCTCCGCTAGCACTGGCCATCCCTCTCCCCTAGCACTGGCCATCCCTCTCCCCTAGCACTGGCTGTCCCTCTCCTCTCCGCTAGCACTGGCTGTCCCTCTCCCCTAGCACTGGCCATCCCTCTCCCCTAGCACTGGCTGTCCCTCTCCCCTCCGCTAGCACTGGCCATCCCTCTCCGCTAGCACTGGCCATCCCCTCTCCCCTAGCACTGGCCATCCCTCTCCCCTAGCACTGGCCATCCCTCTCCCCTAGCACTGGCCATCCCTCTCCCCTAGCACTGGCCATCCCTCTCCCCTAGCACTGGCCATCCCT
>NW_014577792.1:137111-159588 GCF_000485595.1 Priapulus caudatus | reverse complement strand
GGAGGTATGGTGAGCTGGTAGGAGGTATGATGAGCTGGTAGGAGGTATGGTGAGCTGGTAGGAGGTATGGTGAGCTGGTAGGAGGTAGAGTGAGGTGAAAAGAGGTATGGTGAGCTAGCAGGAGGTAAAATTACAAAGGTATTCACGTAAGAATTTTAGAGCTAACAAAATACATGTTGTGTACACAAATTCAAACGCTCATAGAAAATCAGACAAAGTCTGCCCTCTGCATATTTGCAACGGAAATAATCTTGTTTTAGCAATTCCATAATCTTAGCTTATTTCGATAATTTTATTTTGTTTTAGCAATTCCATAATCCTATATAGCTTATTCCGATAATGGTAATTTTGAACTATAACGGGCGACTCGGTACCAAGAATATATTAGCTTTGAAGCCACACTGAAGGAAAATATGAACATGATATGCATCGTAATTTTTTAATTTTCGCAATACTATGTCATATATTATTTCCAGACATAATAAAGACAGGAGTGAANTATACAAACTCGTATCAGCTGTTCAACTTTCTACCGTGCCGTTAAGTGAAATGCTGGATGTTGACTAGTTGGACCTTCATTTACGTTATTTACCATTTAAATTCATATTAGAAAAAAATCTTATGTATTTCTTTATGTTTTTCGGGCAAGTGACTTTTGCCTCCGGGCAACCAGTTTCATAACCCACTTGCCCAAAAGGGCAAGTGGGAAAAAATATTTGCAGCACCCTGCTGTCTTGTTTTTAGTTTCTAGGTAACTTTTAACATTAAACGTAATACCGTAACTGCCTGTACAGTCGGTAATTCATTTACAGTTAGTACTGAAATTATTCTTGGTCGCTTGGTCTTTATATATATGCTACACCTATAAGACTTGTTATTTTTTATAGCTTAAAGATCAGCAATTCGGACAGAATGTTTTCATCAAGCAATATTTGGCACAGCAGCAGAAGACCTTCGAAATTCAGAAGGAACAAAAACGAAAAATGGAGGAAGGTAATACTTTTGGATTTTAAGATTAATGATGTTAGAAAAATATTTGTAATTATAAGTATCTTCATTATGTAAAAAATAACAAAGCATTCTGCGTCGTAAGAATATTCCTTGATCGACTCACTTATTTTCACAATATCCCATTTTATGTGTAAAATTTAAATAATAGTGGTATACTAGGCTTCCTCTAGCAGTAATTTAGTCTTAGCCACCGTGGCTAAATGAACCATAAAAACTTTTAGCCACAAAAGCAACTCATTAGCCACACTTTGTTTGAGAAACTCAGACAATAACACACAACACAATATGGATTGAACAGTTTATTGAGACATTAAATAGGGATCAATCCCAAAACATGCCGAACTGATAATGCTGACTGAGTGCTGCTGAGTGCTGACCCCCAAAAATTAGGCCAGAGGGTCAGCTGACCCTGAAAACATTCTTGAGCATTTGGCCAATAAAACAGTCTCAAAGTAATTGTTTATTTCCTTTTGCCAGCATGTGCTTTATCCTTTTAGCCACAATGCACATTTTTTAAGCCACTGCACTTTTTTTCGCCAAGAGGACCGTGGCGATCGTCTAGAGGAAAGGAAGCCTATAGGTATATAATAATGATGCAGTGTTTGTACACCTATGGTATCCAACTATTGCAGAGGAGTCTGCTCAGTCGGGTACAGATCATGGTGAGGAGTCGGTTGAAGAGGCAGGTACAAGCACGCCCACTACTCCTACAGCCCCTCCTGCTAAGCAGCGCCGACGGTCAAGACAGGATAGCACACCTAGAAAAGAGGATGCTGAGGTATCTGTCTGCACGTTTGGGAAGATGGGTGTTACTATACACACGCACGCGTGCACGCACACAGATATAAATATATATATATATATATATATATATATACAGTGTAGCCCCGTTATAACGCGATGGTTGGGGTCCATAAAATGTCATCGCGAAAAAAGCGGTGTCGCACTAAATCGGGGTTATATATATACGTGGCTATATGAGAGCAAAAAAAGGAGGTCCAACGACTCATCTCGTTATATCCGAATTCGCGTTAAATCGGGGCGCGTAAAATCGGGGTTCCACTGTATATATAAATTATATATATATATTGAGCTGGTGCAGGTGATGTAACATAAATCATTCTGGTTTATTTGCTTATGATACACACAACAAGGTTATAGTATGAAGTCATTAAAGTAATGAAGTGGTGAAGCATCATGGTATGTATATTGAGCCATTACATTTTGATTAAATGAATAATGTATATAATATCCTTGAATATATCCTACATGATAATTCCACGCAGATACTTAAATTTTGCGTACAAATTATACAGGTAGCACTTGAGCGTAGCACACTGCCTGACAACAATTCAAGCAACAAGGAAGAGAAGCATGTACCAATAAGTGAAGAGAATGAGCGCACAAGAGGAAGAAGACGAACAAGACTTTCTCGTGGCAGTATCCCACCTCTTGAATCTGAGGCTAAAGATAATGACAGTGGAACGACACAACAAATTGCTGCAAATAAGCAGGAAGAAGTACTGCCCCAGAACAAGACTATCAAAGAGAAGGAACGTGGATCTACACATAGAGAAATATCCAAACATTTGGAAATTGGCTCCGCCCCTGTAGAGGTACCTAAAAAAGATGATAGTGAGTCTGTTCCAGAAATATCCAAGCAGAAGGATGATGGGTCTGTCCCTCCAGAAATATCCAAGCAGAAGGATAGTGAGTCTGCCCCTCCAGAAATTACCAAACAGAAAGATAGTGAGTCTGTCCCTCCAGAAATATCCAAGCAGAAGCATAGTGAGTCTGCTTCTCCAGAAATATCCAAGCAGAAGCATAGTGAGTCTGCTTCTCCAGAAATTACCAAACAGATTAATATAGAGAGGAGAATTGATTCCCTTATTCAGGATACCACTGTCCAGGGCGCGACAAACCCGCTTGCCCGGGGCAATCAAAATTCGCCCCTGGGCAAGTAGCTTGAAATGGGGTTGTATCAAAAACTTGACTTGCTAGATGGCGCTGCGAGGCAAGTCGGCCACCGGCGCAGTGTTGCTAAGATAATACGATCCAGCCCCAAATAAACGTGAACATATTTTATTAATTTATTGTGAGAGTGTGGTGGGTTTTTAGCTCATCTGACGTACTCAGATGCAGCTTGTAGAATCGCATGAGCGTGCGTGCGTGCAAGCGTCAACAGTTGGGCACAAATCTTAACCACTCAACGTACGGTCACGATATTTGGGACGTCGGGTGGGATCATGAAAAGGACTCGGGATGACCGATTTGGGGGGTCAAGGGTCAAAGGTCAAGATGTGTAAACGGAGGGGGAATATTTCCCCCTTAACTCAAGGTATAGGAGGAAATACGGAATTGCGGCACAAATCTGAACGGCTCGACTCTTAATATTCGGTGTATAGTGTGATGGGCAGGAAACCCATCACCAGTGCGAAATTAGAGGTCAAAGGGCAGTGGGGGAAAGGTCAGATATCAGACATTTTTTGAGGACATGGCCTAATGGACAGAGTGAAAAACTTTTTTGTTTCAGCACTGACCTACCATTTTTATGACTTTATTGAAAGGACCATGAAATGTACTTACCACTGACGTGGAGAAGAGTAAGTGTCTGATAACCCTTTGACCCTCAAGAGGAGGGTTAAACATGGATTCCTGAACTGCCTCAATGATTTCACAGTGTTCTCATATTCATGGAACATCCATAATCTGGAAAGCCAATATGCCTCGATAGCCCAACGGCTACAGCACAGGATTACGACTCAAAGGTCCTTGAATCGAATCCCATCAGATTTTTTATTATTTACTTGTTTTCTGTATTTTTCTATCTTTTATCTATTTAACTATTTCTTTCCAATTAAGACAAATATTTACATGATTTATTTACAACAATTTCATAACAACAAATAATTTTTACAACAATTAAATTATTATTATTTTAATAGGGTTAGGGTTAGGGTCACAATGCACCATAAAACAGGAGTTTCAGGCACGCGATTTGTATCAACCAATGGGATTTGGGAGGTATGCAGAATGCAGAAGGTTGCTGAAATGATGTGTACGCAACTGCGTATTTGCATATCTGCGCCTAACAAAGGTGTCACTACGCACGACTTAAATGTTACGTTTATAACTGTAGCAAGTAGCAACAGACCTCAGATGACCCCAGATGCTCTGCGGCTCTTGTTGATAATTAGCTGACACTTAAAAAATTAAAAAATTTAAACAAACTGCGTGCTGTGTCCCAACATGAATATATTTTGTATACAAACTCGTATCAGCTGTTCAACTTTCTACCGTGCCGTTAAGTGAAATGCTGGATGTTGACTAGTTGGACCTTCATTTACGTTATTTACCATTTAAATTCATATTAGAAAAAAATCTTATGTATTTCTTTATGTTTTTCGGGCAAGTGACTTTTGCCTTCGGGCAACCAGTTTCATAACCCACTTGCCCAAAAGGGCAAGTGGGAAAAAATATTTGCAGCACCCTGCTGTCTTGTTTTTAGTTTCTAGGTAACTTTTAACATTAAACGTAATACCGTAACTGCCTGTACAGTCGGTAATTCATTTACAGTTAGTACTGAAATTATTCTTGGTCGCTTGGTCTTTATATATATGCTACACCTATAAGACTTGTTATTTTTTATAGCTTAAAGATCAGCAATTCGGACAGAATGTTTTCATCAAGCAATATTTGGCACAGCAGCAGAAGACCTTCGAAATTCAGAAGGAACAAAAACGAAAAATGGAGGAAGGTAATACTTTTGGATTTTAAGATTAAATGATGTTAGAAAAATATTTGTAATTATAAGTATCTTCATTATGTAAAAAATAACAAAGCATTCTGCGTCGTAAGAATATTCCTTGATCGACTCACTTATTTTCACAGTATCCCATTTTATGTGTAAAATTTAAATAATAGTGGTATACTAGGCTTCCTCTTCCTAACCCTAACCCTAACCCTAACCCTAACCCTGATCCTAACCCTAATCCTAACACTAGTGCTGCCACATTGCGGTACTGTCCCTCCACGCCCGGGGGATAGAATTTCCCTAAAGGTGGCGTTGTTGTCGAAGAGATGTGAAAAATGGCGGAGGTTGAGCAGGTTCTTGTTGACGGTAGGGAATTAAGCACACTCCGTGTAACTGATTTAAAAGCTGAACTTGAGAAAAGAGGGTTATCTAAGAGTGGCAGCAAAAAGGAATTAGCAGCACGTCTAAAACGAGTGAGTATATATCACGTGTAACATGATAAATAATGGTAAAATGTACTTCAGTTTCCTAGTATATTTTTGAATGGCTACGCTGAGTACGCGAATGCCACTGCATTCGCCCAATATTACAACTTACAAGCGCCGATGACGGCGATGTTACTACAGTAAAGACAATGTTAATTTCGCTACTCACAGACATGAGCTCCTGTATTCTATGATACGATCCCAATAGATGCTCGTCTCTTCAATACTACTAGTGCCAGTAGTGGACCGTTCCACTGATAAATTTGCAGTATTATGAGTACCGGTGGCGGTATATAATTACATCATGTTTACAACCGATTTTTTAACGACAATGTAAAGAATGTTTGTGTTGTGTGTTATCGCCTATGAGACGCTACTGTACTGGGATGCTCCTTTACAGCATATATCACTGCAGGCACCGCCACGCCACGTTGCGCAGCCACAAACACGGGATGTAATTACGAGTAGGTGTTAAATCATAACATAAGCGCCAAATTAGTAGACCACTTGCTTCATACATCTTGGATCTGTTTGTAGGAGACTGCTCAAACTTGTTAGAATAACTTGCGTTCCAATGGGTGCAACCTCCTTTACTCAGAGAATCTCGCGAAATCCTGATAGAATAGTATCAGGCAATATAATTGGGAGTTATTACATGATGGCACTGTATTTTTGATTAAAGGGAGAGTTTACTCTAGGTTCTAGGTTTATTTTCAGCTAATTTAGGTTATAATTATGCTATATATAAAAGTGTTCATATTGGTTCAATCACCATTAGAAATATTAACAAAAATTTTTTAAAACTAGACGGACTACAGTTTGATGCGACAACGCACCGGGGTTGGCGCCCTCAAGCGCCTTCACGATTTGATAAGTTGCGCGAAACACATTCCAGCCAAGGGCTTACCAGACCCAAAGGTGTTTCTTATTGTATTCCATTTAAAAGCAAAAGGCGTATCTGTAATATGCGTTATAAGTTAGCACATATAGTTTGCCAGTTATACTATGGATAAATTTGCTCCTAAACATGAATATCGTATCGCGTTTTAAATAGTATGTTACTGGTATAAATATTAATTCCCTTTGTGATTAGCTCTTCGGTCTGTAAACAGTGCAAAATAAATTGACAAATTGACGCAACTTTTTCGGCGGTCGGCAGCACCGCGGGGTGTCATGCGCCGCCGCTTCAAATTTCCCGCTAACGTTGATGTGTATTAATCTATAACAATTAAATTAGGTATCTAATAACAAATACCGTGTGGGTACTAGACTGATTTTGGTTATAACAGTAGTACAGTTTGTATGCCAGTAAAATCCTAGAGGTCTACTGTGCCCTTAGACCTGCACTACGAGGCAGGGGTAGAAAAGCAGCCTGCTGAAAGCGGGTGTTAGGATATGTTACTATAGCCACTTCTAATTTTAACATATATTTTTAAATTCAATTAGGTTAGAGTTAGGTTAGGGTTAGGGCACTTTTAGGTTTTTGCCATCATTACTTTATATCGTAATATATCGTAAAATATATGTTAAAATTAGAAGTGCTTAGTAAACATATCCTACAACCCCTTTCAGCCGGCTGCGGGTAGAAATAAGGAGAGAAAAAAGAGATGGTCCACGGGACCATCTAGTTTGAAATTTAGTTGGTCCTAAATTTTAGATGGTCCTCCTAAATTTCAAATTGTTCTCTAAAAGTAATGCGACGTGCAAGAAATTTACCGTTAAATGGGACCAAAATATTCAAAAGGTCTGTCTGACCATTGACCAAATCTGATGGTCCTCCTGATTATTTGATGGCCCCGGACCATCGGACCATCGCTTATTTCGACCCCTGCTACAGTAACGATCCACATTACAAACATAATGCATTCTACAAGAATCCTTTGTAACACAAAATTCTGTATTGTGAATCACCCATTTACTCCGATATAATTTGAGATTCATTCTTACAAAAGATTTCAGGGAAAGAAGGAGATAATCCCTCAAGCTACCCTAATACAAGCATAATTATGAGTGCCAATATATATGAGCCAGCATATATATTATGAATGCACAATTATGAGTGCAAGTGCGCACTGTGAAACATATATATTAATTATTTAATGATGTAGTACGGGAAATGGATTTTTGAGTAGAAGAAAACGCCCCATTAAAAATAACACAAGTGTATTTTCGTTTTGTGTTGTGAGCAAAGTTGTCATAATTTACAATTAATATATAGGTGATTTTACGTAACACCAGTTATTGTAACAAGGGGTATTACTGTAAATCTAATCACTACTTATGATGTTAAGTTCTGGTTTGGGGAAGGTTTGTGAGTACATGATCCCCTAATCTATTATTTTTTAAATGGAATAGTAGACTATCAATCTTAAATAACTTGTACTTGAGAATTATTAGTATGCGTACGGATTTATCATGGCTTCCTCTAGTGGTAGAAATTCAGTTTGTTTGATTAAAGTTGCATGTTTTTAGTAGTTGGGTACCGCGAAATTTGTATTTTACCAAAGTGTCTTACCGTGATGTCTTACCAAGTCAACTTGTGTGGTATTACCGCGGTATACCGCGATTTCAAGAACATGTCAGAAGAATATAACTCGAAGGTCAAAGACTTGTGGCGGGCTTTATTGATCGCGCCCCGTTCTCCCATCAAAGGCACCGCTGCCGCGCTGATAGAAAAACGCCTGGCAGTCGCCGCGTCGCGTTATTCTTGTAATCTGCTATATCTTGTAATTCCTTTGGAACAAACATGAGCGAGAGTAGGAGTGTCGTACGGCTAGAACCAGTCTGAAGTAATGAACTTAAATGAAGTATGTACAAATAAAACAGCGCAGACTATTTACTAGGCATATAGAATAGGTGCTGGAGATACGCGAATATAGCGTGAATGGTGTCGATCGACGGAGATGAATTTATAAAGCTATGCAATGACGAGGAAGTGAAATAAAATTGATGTGATAAAAATAGCTAAAGAAGCCGGTACACCACTACACCACACAAAGTACCGCGGTACGTACCGGTACAGGTCACGTACCGCGGTATACCGGTAATACTGCGCACCTCTAGTTTTTAGTAATTAAAATGATACAGGTATTTCAGTTCTTATTTCCAGTTTTGTTATAAATACATATTATCTCATGTAAAAAAAAAATGTTGGAAATTGGACCTAAAGTTGAGTTATGATGCAGTAGTTGGATTGTTCAGTCAGTGAGATGTTTTCTGGTTTGTTTTCTAGCAATTGACACTAGAAAGTCTTCAGAGTTCTGCTGTTGAAAGTGATGAGGATCATGTTCCAAATTTAGGAGTAAGTTTACTTGTTGAGTATGTAAGTTTGTTATTAGTTGCACACATGCATACACATGCCCAAAGCATGCATGCATGCATGCACACATATAGGGTTCTTCCCTGGAATTTTAGAAGGGACGACATTTATGGACAGATGGGGAGGACTCGGGAGGTGGTTGTACCAATTGAAGATGTACATCATGCTGTGAAATGCATGACTGTGTTGGAATTGTCAAATGTCAGCGGACGAATTTCGCAATTTTAGCCACTTGGGCATAAAATGCGGAGTGCCTAAAAAATCTACTGTGCTAAAATGAATTCTAAACGTGCAATTTTTTTGTACAACAAATTTACTTTTTTGAATATTTACATACACTTTTTGGGCATACTATTACTACTAATCGTTGGAATGAGCTTATGTTGTGATTTATGAAAAATATATTCTTTCCGTGATCAACAGTGATAATGTATGCGGTGTATGCTATAAATTTCCACTCGCAGAAAATAGCAAGTGCTTATATTTTCTACTCGCAATTTCTTAATAATAATAATATTGACACGCATTTTGCGAGTTAGCAATAGGGAAATTCGAGCCCTGAATGTGAACAAAGCTGGAAATTGCAAATCAATTAAGCAATTAGGGCATGTTTGGAAGGTTTATGGGATGTCGCTAATTAACTTCAGCATTGAAGGCATGTCAGACTCAACTCAGATCATTAGAGGCCTGGAGAGAACTGTGGTATATATATATAATATATATATATATATATATATATATATATATATTATCGAATACAAGTTACCAGTAATGACTAATGTGCCTAATATAGAGAGGAGAATTGATTCCCTTATTCAGGATACCACTGTCAGGGCGGCGACAAACCCGCTTGCCGGGGCAATCTAAATTCGCCCCTGGGCAAGTAGCTTGAAATGGGGTTGTATCAAAAACTTGACTTGCTAGATGGCGCTGCGAGGCAAGTCGGCCACCGGCGCAGGTGTTGCTAAGAATAATACGATCCAGCCCCAAATAAACGTGAAGCGATATTTTATTAATTTATTGTGAGAGTGTGGTGGGTTTTTAGCTCATCTGACGTACTCAGATGCAGCTTGTAGAATCGCATGAGCGTGCGTGCGTGCAAGCGTCACAGTTGGGCACAAATCTTAACCACTCAACGTACGGTCCACGATATTATGGGACGTCGGGTGGATCATGAAAAGGACTCGGGATGACCGATTTGGGGGTCAGGGGTCAAAGGTCAAGATGTGTAAACGGAGGGGGAATATTTCGCCCCTTAACTTAAGGTATAGGAGGCAATAACGGAATTGCGGCAGCAAATCTGAACGGCTCGACTCTTAATATTCGTGTATAGTGTGATGGGCAGGAACCCATCACAGTGCGAAATTGGAGGTCAAAGGGCAGTTGGGGGAAAGGTCAGATATCAGACATTTTTTGAGGACATGGCCCTAACGGACAGAGTGAAAAACTTTTTGTATTCAGCACGCGACCTACCATTTTTATGACTTTATTGAAAGACCATGAAATGTACTTACCACTGACGTGGAGAGAGTAAGTGTCTGTAACCGCTTTGACCCTCAGGAGAAGGGTTAAACATGGATTACTCAACTGCCTCAATGATTTCAGCAGTGATTCTCATATTCATGAAGCATCCATAAATCTGGAAAGCCAATATGCCTCGATAGCCCAACGGCTAGCAGCACAAGGATTAGCGGGCTCAAAGGTCCTTGGATCGAATCCCATCAGATTTTTTATTATTTACTTGTTTTCTGTATCTTTTATCTATTTAACTATTTCTTTCCAATTAAGACAAATATTTACATGATTATTTACAACAATTTCATACAACAAATAATTTGTTACAACAATTAAAATATTATTATTTTAATAGGGTTAGGGTTTAGGGTCACAATGCACCATAAAACAGGAGTTTCCGAGGCACGGCGATTTGTATCAACGCAATGGGATTTGGGAGGTATGCAGAATGCAGAAGGTTGCTGAAATGATGTGTACGCAACTGGCGTATTTGCATATCTGCGCCTAACAAAGGTGTCACTACGCACGAACTTAAATGTTACGTTTATAACTGTAGCAAGTAGCAACAGACTCAGATGACCCCCAGACGCTCTGCGGCTCTTGTTGATAATTAGCTGACACTTAAAAAATTTAAACAAACTGCGTGCTGTGTCCCAACATGAATATATTTTATATACAAACTCGTATCAGCTGTTCAACTTTCTACCTGCGCGTTAAGTGAAATGCTGGATGTTGACTAGTTGGACCTTTCATTTTACGTTATTTACGCATTTAAATTCATATATGAAAAAAAATCTTATGTATTTCTTTATGTTTTTCGGGCAAGCTGATCTTTGCCTCCGGGCAAACCAGTTTCATAACCCAATTGCCCAAAAGGGCAAGTGGGAAAAAATATTTGCAGCACCCTGCCTGTCTTGTTTTTAGTTTCTTAGGTAACTTTTAACATAACGTAATACCGTAACTGCCTGTACAGTCGGTAATTCATTTTTTATCAGTAGACTGAAAATTATTCATGGTCGCTTGGTCTGTTACTAATATTGCTACACCTATAAGACTTGTTATTTTTTTATAGCTTTAAAAAGATCAAGCAATTCGGATAAAGACATGTTTTCTGATCAAGCAATATTTAGGCCACGAGCAGCAGAAGAGCGCTTCGAAAATTCAGAACAGGAACAAAAACGGAAAATGGAGGAAGGTAATACTTTTTGGATTTTAAGATTATATGATGTTAGAAAAAGATATTTGGTAATTATAAGTACATCTGTCATTATGTAAAAAATAACAAAGGCATTCTGCATTCGTAAGAATATTCCTTGATCGGACTCACTTATTTTAACAATTATCCATTTTATATGTTTAAAAATTAAATAATAGTGTATACTAAGCTTCCTCTAGCAGTAATTTAGTCTTAGCCACCGTGGGCTAAATGAACCATATAAAACTTTTAGCCAAAAGCCAACTCAGACAATAAACACACAACACAATAGGATTGAACAAGTTTATATGAGACATATAAATAGGGATCAATCCCAAAAACATGCCGGAAGCTGTATAATTTGCTGGACTGAGTGGCTGCTGAGTGCTGACCCCCCAAAATAATAGGGCCAGAGGTAGGTCAGCTGACCCTTGACAAACATTCTTGAGCATTTGGCCAATAAAACAGTGCTCAAAGTTAATTGTTTATTTCCTTTTGGCCAGCATGTGCTTTATCCTTTTAGCCACAATGCACACATTTGTTTAAGCGCACTGCAGCTTTTTTTCCGGCGCAGAGGACGGCGTGGCGATCGCTAGAGAGAAAGGAAAGCCTATAGTATATAATATGATGCAGTGTTTGTAGCACCTATGGTATCCAACTATTGCAAGCAGGAGTTGCTGTCGGCGCTACAAGTCATGGTGGTAGCGTGAGTCGGATGACCGTGAAGGAGTCGGCTTGAAGAGGCAGGTACAGCACGCCACTACTCCTACAGCCCCTCCATGCTAAGACAGGCCGGACAGGTCAGACAGGATAGCAACACGCATAGAAAAGAGGATGCTGTGGTATTACTGGATCCTGCCACGTTTGGGAAGATTGGGTGTTACTTATACACACGAGCACGCAGTTGCACGCACACAGATATAATATATATATATATATATATAGTATATATATATACAGGTAGCCCCGTTATAACGGCCGATGGTTGGGGTCGCATAAAATGTCATGCGCCGAAAAAAGCGGTGTCGCCACAAATCGGGTTATATATATACGTGGCTTATATGAGGAGCTAAAAAAAGGTAGGTTCCAACGGACTCATTCTCGTTTATATCCCGAATTCGCGTTAAATCGCGGTGGCGCGTAGACATCGGGGTTCCTGTTATTATCTTTAATTGGAGCGGTCAGGAACGTTTGTTTAGTCTATCATATCAGGGATATTACTGGGATTATTCATGCTAATGTATTTATAACAAGTAGCTCTAAGAGTGTGATTGCGCAGCGTTGAGTGCTAACATAAATCATTATGACGTCAATTTGCTATGGCTATTACACATGAACGTAGGTAGTTAAAAGTCTTAAAGTAATGATGTGCAAAGCTCATGATTAAGGCCATTACATTTTGATTAAATGAATAATTGTATATAATATCCTTGAATATTAATCCTACATGATAAATTCCACGCAGATACTTAATATTTGGTACAATTATAGCAGGTAGCAAGCTTTGAGGCGTAGCACACCTGCCTGACAACAATTCAAGCAACAAGGAAGAGAAGCATGTACCATAAGTGAAGAGAATGAGCGCACAAGAGGAAGAAGACGAACAAGACTTTCTCGTGGCAGTATTCCACCTCTTGAATCTGAGGCTAAAGATAATGACGCAGTGGAACGACACACAACAAATTGCTGCAAATAAGCAGGAAGAAGTACTGCCCAGAACAAAATATCAAAGAGAAGGAACGTGGATCTACCACATAGAGAAATATCCAACATTTGAAATTGGCTCCGCCCCTGTAGAGGTACCTAAAAAAGATGATAGTGAGTCCTGTTCCAGAAATATCCAAGCAGAAGGATGATGGGTTGTCCCTCAGCAAATATCCAAGCAGAAGGATAGTGAGTCTGCCCCCCCCAGAAATTACCAAACAGAAGATAGTGAGTCTGCTTCTCCAGAAAATATCCAAGCAGAAGCATAGTGAGTCTGCTTCTCCAGAAATATCCAAGCAGAAGGATAGTGAGTCTGCCCCTCCAGAAATTACCAAACAGAGAGATAGTGAGTCTGCCCCTCCAGAAATATCCAAGCAGAAGGATAGTGGGTCTGTCCCTCCAGAAATCTCCAAGCAGAAGGATAGTGGGTCTCGCCCCTCAGAAATATCCCAAGCAGAAGGATAGTGGGTCTGTCCCTCCAGAAATCTCCAAGCAGAAGGATAGTGGGTCTGCCCCTCCAGAAATTACCAAGCAGAAGGATGATGGGTCTACCTCTCCAGAAATATCAAAACAGCAGGATAGTGGGTCTGACTCTCCAGAAATATCCAAGCAGCAAGATTCTTCGTCTGCCCCTCCAGAGCCAACTAAGACAACCAAGGTGCATGATATCAGTGTAGCATCAGGAGAAGCCCCATGTATTATTGGCAAAGCACAGGTACAGTCAGATGAGAACAAGCTGACTGAAAGTTCCATTAATACTGCAACAGTGGAGCCTAATGCAAAACAACGAGATCAGTCGAATGAAGACCAATCTATGCAACAAAAACCCATTATTATGGAAAAACCTGCAGAAGAAATTAAGCGAGCACGAAAGCCGAGGGATTATTGGGCTGAAGCTGGTAGACACAGTCATCCCATCGTTGTTCCTCAAGCTGCAAAACCAGCAAAGGAAGTGCAGAGTGCAGGACCACCAACATTATACCGAGAAGGTAGGTCTACCATAAGTAATTCTTGTAAACATTTGTGAGGGTTTAACAGCAGGAGCCTTCTATGACATGCACGAAGCTACATGTGGTAGTTCACTACAGGCGTTAATTAGCCAATGGGTCTTTTCCTAGTACCAGTATAGCAAATGTCTTGCATTATTCTGGCATGATTGTGTGTTGGTGTGCCGTAATAATGGGTTTCACAGTTATGCGTTTGGTGTCAAAAATTCATGCGCAGAATACATTTTTATGCCGTGTTGAATCTGGACTCTGCAGGTGTGAGCGAAGTACAGTTGTCGGGGATGAAAGAGGAGGAAGAAGTACCTGAAGGACCACCAAAGCTGGATGAGAGCATCCAAGAACGCGATCGCTCCATGATGGAAGTAGATGTGGAACCTGCTACTATCACTGGTAGGGTAACTAACTTTATGTACAACAATAATTAAATGTAGGGAAAATTCTCTAATGGTTTCAATTTTTTATATCATTAGCTGTGAATGCTATATCTTGGAATTACCAAGATGATCAAAGTGTAGTATTGTACCAAAAAATTTATTGAGTTTTTATTCACAGTAGAAACAAATGTATCATATAGATAAAAAAAAAAATTTAGACTTGCACGTACATACTTTCAGGCATCTGCTGAATTTCAATACATTTATATATTGTGAAGCAGCGGAGCATTCACTATTATCAAAAGTATATGCAAACTATATGCTGACTAGGGACAAGCTTATTGGGAATTGTATGGTTTTAGAAATATAATGAAATGTCAGTTCACACTGCTTAGGGCCATAACATCTTCACTAAAATCTACAACTAATTCTTGTTTCTGATGTAAATAAAAAGCTAATTTATTCGGTTCTCACTCTTGGGTCAACTTTAATTTTGTAGGGCAAAGTAAGCATTGTCTTTGGTTTCATAAGAAATTGTTAGGGTTACAAGGCAAATGTGTCCTTTAAATAATTAGCACGAATACAGGTTGTGTTTTACCAACACCTTTAATGTTGGACAGGATCAGCTACCTGCACAACATTAAATTTTAAGAAAGGGCACAGATACAAACCAGGTTGGGCAGCCGTTGTATTTCCCCACTGTGAACATCAGTCAATGTTTAAAGCACAAGTAAGGAGGTCATTTACCGTCAGTGCTGTAACAAAATTCGAGCCCTGTGAATATGTATGGTGTATTACATTTATTTTAACCGCATTGCATAGATTCATGTGATGTGCATATGTACCTTCATGTATTCGTGTACAGATAGAGATTTTTACAGACAAACTTGTGAAGGAAAATATTTTGTGTACTGACAACTGAGAAATGCTTTCAAATATATAGAACTGGGAAAGTGGCAACACTGGTTATACCCAAGGGTTATACCCAATATCAGGTCGCTATTTTGGTCAAAATATATAAATAATAAATAATCATAAGTTGTATTATGCTAGGAAGTTGCGTGGAAATGACCTAAAGTGTACTACAGGCGTAAATAATCTTATACCAGAGCACGTATATAATAGAAGCGTAGTAATATAAAGAAGTACGTATATAGTACAAGCAATGTAAGTACTAAGCAGAGCACGTATATGTGCTATACGTGCTCTGCTTACAGCCTTACACCAAATGTGGCCGAGATTGTCACTAGATGGCAGCACTCAATTTTCCAAATTTGTTGGTGGTCTTTTGTTTGCGTAGCTCTGACTTCACATTTACCCGTGCATGAATGAGTGGATCCGTTTACCAGCATTATAGCTGCTGATCATTACTGCAACGGTTTGACGTTATATTGATAACCCAGTTTTGTCAAGAAATGTTGGTTATTGATGGATTTATACATAGTTCGTGTAATTATGCATAGATATATGTTTGTTGATAGGATTTATTAGCCAAATTCGCCGGTGTTATGTATTGATTATTCGCATTCTGGGCTGTCTTTCGCCTAGTACATAATGTAACCTTTTCTGCTTTTGTCACAATAGTATCTGTGTATCGTCTGAACTTAGGATTTGTGCAGTAATTACCAAATTACACACATAGAACGGTTTAAATTCTATACAGTTATCCTTGCCATACGCCTGTTTTAGGAGTTGAGAGCAAGTCGAAGGTGTAGATTACACTGTAAAGTGTAAACTAATCATAGTGACCCCAAGTATATTCTTATGTATAACTAATTTGACAGGTTTAAGGTACTAAATTGTGCTATCGACCATACGTGAATCAGTCAATGCAGCTTACGATATATTACGTGTAATTAGCCTGTGCTGAAATGCAGAACATCAGACGAAATTTTGTGAGATCGCATGCAAAATGCACGCGCTGCGAATGCGGCCCGTACGCCGCTATTGGCGCGAAAAAAAACCTACCGTTCCCTTCTACATGGCTTTACCTTGCTACTGATATGTGTATACATTCACTTTAATCGTAATTCACTTCTTAAAAGATTGTTTTTCAGAAACCCCGCTTCATTTAACTTTAGTAAATTACGTTCGCCATTTACAAACAATCAGACAAATCAGACCAGCTTATTGAAATAGTGCAAGTAAAATGCGTTTAATTACAACATAGGTTAATCCTGGGTTAGTTAGGCCAAAACAAAATATATGTGTGGTTACCGTTACATGCCGGGAAAAAATGTGGTAGGTAGGTAGGGGAAACATTTTATTTTCTTGAAATATTTTATTTACAAACCATGTCCGAAGGATGTGCGTTATGCCTTTTGAAGCAGGAACTGTCCAATTCATATTTTTTTTTTATTTTTTATTTTTGACTAAAGAAAATTGACAATAAAATGTTTAGGGTCGCTGGGAATAAATAGGGTCGGTCGGGAAACAGTAACCACACCTGTATTTTGTTTTGGCCTTATCTGTAAACCTTGCCTGTTGTGAATCATTTCAGGAGTAGATAATAGGGAAGGAGTGTGACTTCAATAAACAAGGGAAATTCGTTATTTACTAGCCTTATAATACCTACGATTTACTACGCGTAACTCATCCAACTTGAGCTCGAATCGTACACAGTACATTCGCCTAGCATCGTGCGAAATCGTTTCTTCGTATACACCCGCAATCCGGAGATACAGATTAAAACGTGCGACACGATTCTCCATTCTGTTGGCAGCAAATCAACTCCATAACTCGCCTAACTTGAAACAATAGGCAGCTACTAACGACTCTTGCGCCCTCGGCAATGCGGTGTGGCTCGCTGGGAGATTAGAGCTGGAGCTGCTGCTGATTGCGGTGGGCGTGCATGCGTGGGGGGCATACCAGCTGTAAATAAGTCAAAGATTAGCTCGCCGAGTGTTGCGTCGATGTCCAATCTCCCAGCGAGCCACACTGCATCGCCGAGGGCACAAGAGTGTGTAAACCTTGCCTGTTGTGAATCATTTCAGGAGTAGATAATAGGGAAGGAGTGTGACTTCAATAAACAAGGGAAATTCGTTATTTACTAGCCTTAAAATACCTACGATTTACTACGCGTAACTCATCCAACTTGAGCTCAAATCGTACACAGTACATTCGCCTAGCATCGTGCGAAATCGTTTCCTCGTATACACCCGCAATCCGGACTAAAACGTACGACACGATTTTCCATTCTGCTGCCAGCAAACTCGATGCGTTTTGCGCCGAAATTTAAACAAAAGGCAGCTACTAGCCACAGCTTGCTCTCTCGGCGAGGCGGTGTGGCTCGCAGGAAGATTGGACATCGACGCAACACTCGGCAAGATAACCTTTGACCAGGCATACAGCTACATACCGGCATACAGCTGGTATGCCCCCCACGCACGCACGCCCACCGCAATCTCCCTGCGAGCCACACCGCCTTGCCGAGAGAGCAAGCTGTGGTTAGTGGCTGTCTTTTGTTTAAATTTCGGCGCAAAACGCATCGAGTTTGCTGGCAGCAGAATGGAAAATCGTGTCGTACGTTTTAATCTATATCTCCGGATTGCGGGTGTATACAAGGAAATGATTTCGCACGATGCTAGGCGAATGTACTGTGTACGATTTGAAGGTTTTAAAGTTTATTTTATGTCACAAATCATTCGTGTTAGTACTGCACATTTGTTCACTAAATTTAAGAAATGAAAGGTCCTCCACAAGGAATACATGGTTAGGACAATTTCTGGATTTTATATTAATTTTATCTCAATATTTTATGTAATTGAATTTGATAATGTAAAATGTTTTATAGAATTGCCGGAAGACACAGCAACTCCTAAAGGAAGTCAGGAGAAGCATGGAGTGAATCTGTCAGGTGAGCAAAGTGATGGAAGCAAGCCACATGCTGAAGAGGATATATCTGTAAAAGAAGTCCAAGAGCAGTATAAGGGTAGGTGATGATGTGGAGCGAATATCATTGTTGTGTTTCGTAGATATAACCATATTAGTTATTAGCTAAAAAAAATATCATGTCCATGCAATAGAACTTACTACTCGTTGAGGGTTTCCTCCACAAAATTATTTTTCCCTCGTAATAAGGGTGTGTTACCATGGATGGGTATAACAGGATTGCTTGTCGGCTATTTTATGTCACGTTTTAAGGAATTGATACTATCTTATCCTCAAGCAAGGCATTACCATACATAGAGGGAATATAAACGTGGCAGTTATATCAAACCATTTTTTACAACCTATGTTAAAATTATACTTTTTCTGTATAGTGTTTGCCTATTAAATCAGAAGGCATGAAGATTTCTTTCTCCACCTTATATCATGGCAATAAAATTGATCTTATGCATGAGAATTACTTGTATTTTATTGTAAGTTGATCCGATCAGCACATCCATGCTGAGCTGATCTATAAGTTACTAATTGATATGCAACCCTATTTTTGTCATAGATACCCAAGAGGAAGATATTGAACAGAAACTCAGTGCAAAGAGGCAGGAGACAGTTGATGAGGTGGGTGACAAAAACAAAACAGAAGACACGTCGTTAATTGAGGACATGGCTGAAAGGAAGAGAAAGGGAAAACAGAGAAGAAGAGAAGAGAACCAAGATACACTTGAAGAAAATGCTGATCTTGTAGGTGTTCGTTCCTTACAGAACACAAGTCAACTGCAGGCAGTACATGAAGATAAACCAAAAAGGAAACCAGAAAAGGTGAAACTCAAAAGAGGTCCAATAATTGAGATGCATGAGGATGAGGCTAATACACCGTCTCAGGATTCGGATCAGGTCACCGAACAACAAGAGATGGAAAGTCCACAAAGGGATTGTGAACAAATAGATAAGGTGAAACAGGAGAGCTTAAACATTGAGTCTACGGAAAGAAGACAGGAAGTCAGGAAACCTGAGAAAGAAGAAGTCAAGGTTATGGAGAAAGAAGGAGTGGACGAAGTTAAAAAAGAAGAAGTCAGTGAGGTTGAGACAGATGGCAAAGAAGCTGAGAAAGAAGAAGTTAGGGAAGACAGAGGTACATCTCATTTCACAAGCTATTCATAACGTTGGGTGCATATTAGAACCAAATAGAATTATTTAGTAAAATGTTGTATACTATTGTGAGAAAGGAAATACTTTGAGTCAATGTGTAATTTTATATAGTCCTATTACACAGTTGTTTACTTGTTTAACTGTGTAGTCACTCTCATAATTCCTTTCAGGGTCTAGGTCACGGGCAAGTTCTAGGGGTAGATCCAGGTCTGGATCTAGTTCAAGGTCAGGATCATGGTCAGGTAGTCGATCACGATCATATTCAAGGTCATTGCCCAGATCACTGTCAAGGTCTCCACCAAGATCACGATCATTTTCGCGTCATCGGTCATTTTCTAGATCACGGTCTCGATCGAAAGATAGCTCTGTTTCAAGGTCACGGTCACGGTCACAGTCAACACAACCTGAAGCAAAGGTATGAAGTTTGCTTAAAATAATAATATATATAATTATCGTGTTGTAATGTTTGTAAGCTCAAATCGCTAATATCGAGAAGAGCGGACATATTATTGACAATTTTGCAAACGTTTACACATCACAAATTGAAATTGCATGTCAGTGATTTCATATTAAATATTTATACAGGGGTAGAAATTAGTTTGAAAATTCACAGGCCTGCCGGGCCTGTAGGTAAGGGATTTTACAGGGCCGCCAGGCAAATTACAGGCCCGCATCATTCCCTGGATACCGCAGCATTTAAAAAAAATAAAAGACTGAAATTGTAAATTTTTACAATGGTTTACGTTTATACTCACAAACCGGCATTTAGGTATGTCTCCATCATCATCATACACGCGCACGCATTCACACACACCCACACTGATCATTTACTGTGTGGATCATACATCTTGAATGATAAAGCTGAGGTTTTGGACATATAGGGCAGAGAAAAACAACGCTCCGTAGGGTCGGTTAGTTGATTTCATGGCAAGAGCAAATAAAAAGGTTGAGTAATGTAAATATCTAAGGAACCAGCCAAATCAGGCAAAGATAGGTTGAGTTTTTCCTTGCAGACATGAAAGTTGAGCACACACACCCCACCTCACCTCACCTCACCTCACCTACACTTACATCACCTCACACGCACACACACCCATACACTCGCCTCATCTTGAGTTTGTGGCTTGCTGGATATGGCATTGACTGCTTTAGTCACAGCTTGTCATGTCTTTTTATGGGTGATACTCCATTAGGAGTGTTCCCAACATTAATGTCATTAATGGTCATACTAACATATATATATATATATATATGGTCATGGTCATATATTAGTTTGTGGTTTAATGTCATTTAGGTTAGGGTTAGGGTTAGGATTATCAATCATTAATGATATCAAAGTTGGGAACACTCGTAATGGAGCGTTGGCCCTTTTTATTAACTACAGCTGCCAGTTGCCAGCAAAACTTCCAAACAGTCCTCTTTCTCTGTCCCACTTCATATAGCTGTCCACTGCTTCATATTACATATGACAGCTTTTACACAATGTCATATTTCATATGACAGCTTCATATTCACTGTCCACTGAACCCCTTAGCATTCGTCAACATTGCATAATCAATGGGCCTATTATGCTTTTAACTCTTACTTTGTGGTCCAGCTGATGTCCTAATAATATGGTGTCCAAGTTCAATGGTGGTCTGCTATTGTAAAAAAATCATTTTTATTATTTTTAGCATGTTTTGCCTGTTGCCCGTGGGACAGATGGGAAGGAGAATTCAGTGGAAGTCGAATCACCTAAAAGTGACAAAAAATCTCAAAAGTAAGTATAAGTTTCTTTATGATCCACCGACCCCAGCCACCCATACCTCTCTTACTTAGTTCTTCAGTATCGCAACAATTAACTTCTAATTGGCAACCAGCAGACAAAAGTGAATTTCGTTTGAGTGATGTAGTGGTTGTAGACTGGTACAGCATCTCTGTTTCTTGATGCAAGCTGCCATTGAGCACGTGTAGGGACTTTTTTTTAGAGAAATCTTCATTATTGCATATTTTAGTGAAAGTACTAAGGTGAGAGTGCTCAAAGAAATGTTAGCCTTACAGTAGACACTTGCTGTTCAGCAAGCAATACCAGTAATATTGTACATAATGGTTGGAAAAATTCTTTAACGGTCAGAAAGACTGTTCGAAATCTTCACTTTGAAACGCATTTTACTATTTTAGTCATTAATTGATGTTAGGGCTCAGAGGGATTTCTATTGTTTTAGGGTTGAGGTTGTTGAAGAGGAGGCAATGCAAGTAGACAAGACAGAAAAAGAGGTAATTTTTTATGCTCTTCATTTAGCGTGTGCACATGTATGTAGCCAATTTTTGTTAAATGTAGGTCAGTAGGGTAGCAAAAATCAATATGAAGGAACTAATATCAGTACGAATCCAAGTACTGTACATACTGGCTCATAGGATGCAATCCTATAAGATGCATAAGTGTGCATCTAGAAACATCCTGCATCTTACCAGCCAAAGATCTTTCGATAAGAATTTCCAGCTTTAAAATGACCCCAGTTGTATTTAATTGAACGTGTTACTGATTATATAAACATGGCACTGGCATTCACAGCAACATGTTTTTAGGCAACAATGCTTCTTGCAACTTTAAAGCTAATCATATGCATTTTCTCTATTTTTACTTTTACGTTATATATAAGCATTGATCAGCCTTGTGTTATATTGCTGAGTCGTCTGGGGCACTATCTGTGTAACAATGTAAATAATACTGGAGGTCAGTGATTAAGGCTAAATAAGGGTGCAAAATTTTTGGTAGGTTAGTCTGCTTTAAATTTTTCCCCTTAAATTACTTATGTTAAATCTTATCATCTGCGCATCTTATGGGTAGAAAAATACAGGACAAATACACCCCGGACAATCACCCCCCGGGCAATTACCCCCGGACATTTACTCACTTGGTGTTTATTATTCATTGTTGAACAGTGATACAGGAAGGAGGTCGAGGAGGAAGGAAGAAGGTGGTGGAGGAGGGGGAGAAGGTGGGGAGAAGGTGGTGGAGGAGGAGGGGGAGAAGGTGAAGAGAAGGTGGTGGAGGAGGAGGAGAGGAGGTGGAGGAAGAGGAGGAGGAAGAGGAGGA
>NW_014577792.1:125182-137086 GCF_000485595.1 Priapulus caudatus | reverse complement strand
GATAATGTAATAATTCTGAGAACCAGCCAATCAGGCAAAGATGGTTGAGTTATTTCCGCTTGCAGAGCATGTGAAAGTTGAGCACCAACCCACTCACCCTCACCTCACCTCACCTACACTTACATCACTGCACAGGGCACACCCATACACTCGCTATCTTGGATTTGTGCTGCTGGATATGCATTGACATTAGTCGGGCTGCTTTGTCACAGCTTTGCATGTCTTTTTATGGTGGGTGCATCTCATTAGGAGATGTCCCCATTAATGTCATTAAGGTCATACTACAATTAGTATATATATATATATGTCAATGTGTCATAATTAGTTTGTGCGTTTATGTATTTAGGGTTAGGGGTTAGGTTGGATTTCACTCATTAAGGATATCAAAGTTGGAACACGTCGCTAATGGAGCGTTGGCGCCGCTTTTTATAATACAGCTGCCAGTTGCCAGCAAACTTCCAACAGTCCGTCTTTCTCGTCCCACGTTGATATTAGCTGTCTGCTCTATAATAATGACAGCTTCGTATTCACTGTTCCAGCTGATACTCTTAGCTTCGTCAACATTTGCATAATCAATGGCGCTATTCTGCCTTCTCTCTTACGTTTGTGGTCCAGCTGATGTCTAATAAGTATGGTGTCCAAGCTTTCAATGGGTGCGTCTTGCTATTGCTTAAAAAAAATCATTTTTATTATGTATAGCATGTTTTGCTGTTTGCCGCGTGGGACAAGATGGGAAGGAGAATTCGTGGAAGTCAAATCACCTAAAGTGACAAAAAATCTCAAAGTAAGTATGAAGGTTCTTATGATCCAGCCGACCCCAGCCACCCTACCTCTCTTGCTCAGTTCTTTCAGTATATCGCAACAATTAACTTCTAATTGCCACCAGCAGACAAAATGGGAGAGGTTTCGTTTGGGTGACTGTAGTGGTTGTGTAGACTGGTACAGCTCTCTGTTGGTCTGGATGCAAGCTGCCATTGAGAACGTTGTAGGGACTTTTTTTTGAGGAGACTTCATTATGCATATTTTGCGTGAAAGTTATAACAGTGAGAGTGCTCAAAGAAAGCTTAGCCTTTTACAGTTAGGACACTGCTGTTCAGCACAAGCAATACCAGTAATATGTGTACATAATGTGTGGAAAAATTCTGTTAACAGTTCAGGAAGACTTGCTTCGAATCTTCACTTTTGAAATGCGTTTTACTACTTTATCCTTGAATTGATGTTAGGGCTCGAAGGGGATTCTTCTGTTTTAGGGTTTGAGGTTGTTGAACGAGGAGGCAATGCAAGAGACAAGACAGAGAAAAGAGGGAAGGCGTTTGTTTATGCTCTTCATTTTAGCGTGTGCACATGATGTAGCCAATTTTTGTTGAAATTGTAGGTCAGGATAGGGTGTAGCAAAAATCCATTATGAGGAAATATATCAGTACGAATCCAAGTACTGCTACATACTGTCCATAGGAATGCAATCCTATAAGATGCATAAGTTGCATCGTAGAAAACATCCTGCATCTTACCAGCCAAAGATCTTTCAGATAAGAATTATCCAGCCTTTAAACATGACCAGTTGTATGTAACTTGAAACGTGTTACTGATTATATAAACATGGCACTGGCATTCACAGCCAAACATGTTTTTAGGCAACAATGCTTCGGCTGCCAACTTAAAGCTAATCATATGCATTTTCTCTATTTTTCTTAGTTTTACGTAATATACTATAAGCATTGATCAGCCTTGTGTTATATTGCTGAGTCGTCTGGGGCACTATCGTGTAACACATGTAAAAATAATAACTGTGATGGTCAGTGTGATTAAGGCTAAATAAGGGGTGCAAATTTTTGGTATTGGTCGCTTTAAATTTTCCCCCTTAACGTTACTTATTGTTAATCTTATCATCTGCGCATCTTATATGCGGTAGAAAAATACAGGAAAATACACCCAGACAGATCAGGCCCCGGGACGGACATTTACCCCCATGCATTCACCCCGCGCAATTACCCCCGGACCATCTTACCCCACGGGCATTTACCCCCCCCTGGACATTTACCATCCGGGACATCTACCCCCAGACATTTACGCCCCGCGAAATTTGAGGAGAGTTAGATGCGACGACGGCGAGAGGGTAGTGGAGGAGGGTAATAGGAGGCGGGAGAGGAGAGGTAGAGATGGTGGTTGAGGGAGGTCAGGCTAGGGCACCCTCATTCTACCTCCTCCCTCTCCACCTCCTCTTCTTCCACCTTCTCCCCCGCCTCTCCACCACCTTCTCCCACGTTCTCATCCGTCCTCCTCCACCTCCTCTCATCCTCCTCTTCCTCCTCCTCCACCTCCTTTCATCCTCCTCCTCTCCTCCTCCTCCTCCACCTCCTCTCCTCCTCTCCTCCTCCTCCACCACCTTCTCCCCACCTTCTCCCCCTCCTCCTCCACCTGCTCTCCTCCTCCACCTTCTCCCCCCTCATCCACCACCTTCTTCCCTCCTCCTCGACCTCCTCCCTGTATCACTGTTCAACAATGAATAATAAACACCAAGTGAGTAATTGTCCGGGGGTAAATGTCCGGGGGGTGAATGGCATGGAGGGTAATTGTCCGGGGGGTATTTGTCCTAGAACCAAAATACAGTATGTCATATTAGCAAGTCCAGGAATTAACTATGAGGCAATCTAAACCTTTCCCCAGAATCCATATCTCTAAAAATACCCACACAATGGGTGAACTTTGGCAATAGGTTGACGATCTTATATCGTAATTCCGTATTTATTAACTGGTAAATTGTCATAGATATTTCTCACATCCGATTGTATTGTAGAGTTAGGGCTATTTTTGAAGATGACAGAACTGCTTTAATTAAATATCTCTTGATATAGTGATCATTGATTGGATTATCTGCTGGAATATTATTTTGCCCTCATAATCCCATAATAGGGTATTGTTTTATGCAATGCTGTGTGGTTGGTGCATACATGTGCAAGTTGATAATATTAGTTCCTCATTTCTGTTATTAGTTTTTATGTGTCTGGATGAGGTGAAATAACTAAGCTCTTAAAACCATTTTGCTTTTTGGTGTTGTGTGCCATTAAGGAACACTGTAAGTGTGTCAGGTCAGGCATGGGTAGAAGCTGGCATTACAGTGGCGTCACGTGTCCCCCGGGCTAGCAGTGGGTTGAGAAGAGTGAGACTGCAGCTGCGCTATCCACAATTCCTGAGCCCTGACTGGGCCAGATGTTGATGCTTCTGACCGCGTCTTTGATTGGAACGAGCCGTAATCGGAAGCTTCCCGAAGCTGCGTGAAGGAAAGACGTCGTGAAATTCCACGCCGGAGTTGTACCTGCTGTGCTGAACTGGCTGAGGAGGCACGTGGTCGGCTTACTCGTTTGAACTGGAATACTGCTCTGTGACCTAGCAAAGTGACACGAGATCTGTTAGTGGAAGTTGGGTCTGCCTGCTTCAAAACGTCACATCGAAACATGATTGATGTACACCTTCTGATCATCAGTGATTTGCCACTTTTGTTCTCTGATTTGCTTAGACTTGCTTGGACATGACACTGCCCGAAAACAAATTGACTTGGGGCTGCTGGTTGTGCTGCATGCCAGTGTGAGTGTCATCAATCACGTGACAGCAAAATGTTGAGAAACACCTCGGACATATTACGTATCTCTGCAGAACATTACTGTGTCAACACACCCAGCACGGATCTGATTATCTAGAAGATAAGAAGTTTCTTACCTAGCTTCAAGTGAATTTGACAATGCCAATACTCTAAATCATGCTGTAGAGTATCAACATGCATCAAAACGATGGAAGTGTTCAAAATGGTCAACCAAGTGCCCTGTTCAAGGGTGTACTTACGTAGTACGTGAGTGGGGTTGTACTATATAAGTATGCCGATTATGCCACAGTGCTGGGCTCATCGCGGGATGTGTAGAATTTGCAATGAGAACTGATCCACAGTGTGCTGACCTTTGAAGACTGTCAATGGCATCCAGACAATCTCACGTTAATCGGTGCTGAGCTTATGTGAACTCGGGCAGCAAGAGTTGAAATGAATATCTATCTATCTGCTAGGAATAAGGATGCCTCTCATGGCTTTCTGTGCTCTACACCTTTCTCACTATCAGAAGTAAATGTACACATGGATTTTTGCCATCTTAAGACTTTTGCCATCACCTGACGAGCTGCAAAGTGAATGATCTGTGCTTTTTAAAAACTCTGTAATGAAATTAGTATGCTTCATGTAGATGAGCAGACTTCGTCAAGACAGAAGAAATCCTGATTCTATGCGATGGGCATAGGTCGCATGAAATTTATCGCGTCCGTGACTGCTGTCTACAGCTTAGTCTGCATCATGAACACACTTGAAACATCTACAGCTATCAACGTTGCTAGAAGCTTCCTGCTACATGTGTTTATAAGCTTGGATCTTCCGTGGCCGACGTATCGTGGATCCATGAAACTGCACTTACCTGACCACCGTTCACGTGTGTGAATGTGGTGAACAGACCTCCACCTCTAGTGGCAGTGATTGACTATGCAGATTACTTTTTCTTCGACCTTGCCGAAATGTGACTGTGCAGCTGAGTGGTACATCCAACTTTGTGTGAACGAACTATAACTTTCAATGATCCGACTACCTACACTGCGCTGCGATCACCTCCACCACTGATGAGCACGTCCTGCTTTTGGAGATAGTTGATATCATCTTCAAAGAAATAGATTGCGGGACACATCACGACACTGCTAGCCCCACCTACCTCCACCTTGCTAATTTTATATCATTGACCAGGTAGATGACCAGCTGCGAGCGACATATGGACTTCAGCAGATTGGTTGAGTCACCTTTGCAAATTGGAGTCGCCTACGTGTATTCTTTGTCGCGTTACCAGCTGCACTTAGAACTGTCAGAGACTAGATTGAAAAAATGTTTTCTGAGTGTATAAATGGGTGCTGTAAAGCGGCAGACATGGTTTAATTTATTTTGAGTGAAGATACCGAGAGATCTGGCCATTATTCTTAGACAGCCAACACAAAGCCTCCTGGCAGAAACTTGTCAAAGGCAAAAAGATTGCAAAATTTTATATGTAAAAGATTGTTTGACATTGTATTTGTAGCATATGATGCTAGGTAAATTAATGGTTTTTGCAGGTGCAACCTCTGCTTCCAACAGAACCACCCAAGATCCAACTAAGAAAGATTTCACTACACTGTAGGCAACCTTTATTGCATTCTAATCAATAGAAATATGTACCATATAGCATCAGTAAACATGTAGCACAGATATGGAAATGAAATGATATGAAATATGATATATCATATCATATGAAAAGGAAGCATTAAACAATTCGCACTTCATCTTCCAGTTTGATGAGAAATGAATGATCACCATTATTTTTGATTGAAGATGTAATTCCAATGCTACAGTTTTGACTTTTGTTTGTCTTATGTGAACATTTTCCATTTTTAATAGCTACAAGAACAGGCAGTACTGAGACAGCGACACAGAAGACAGGCGAACAGCCAACGCGCAAGCGTAGGTGGGGTACGGCAAGACCTGCTAAGAGAGCTACCTTAGCCATCTCATCTGATGTCCTAAAGGTGAGAAGTGGGAGCTCGTGCAGACACCAGCATGTGTGTACATGTGAAAGCCATCAAACACATTCCCATTCATCTTGTTAACTGGTCATTATTCCACATATTTGCATATTTTTCTATTGATTTAGATGCTTGGATAAAATGACAGCTCGGTATGTATTTCAATATCATGTTGAAGCTTGCTACTATGCATTATTTATTGCAGTATTTTCTGTGCATTATGTATAAGCCATATCGGAAAGTCCCTGCTGCCATATTGAGATCAGATAACATGGATAAGAGGGGTGATAAGTTGCCTATATATTACATAGTTACGATAGTACTAGTCTAGGTTTTTGATCTATAATTCTCTTCACTAACATCGTACTTCAATTCACAGACTGTGAGTTTCTGTTTACAGAAACATTTACAAATATTATTGTGGTCATTTGGGCTATTTGGCAATGTTTGTGTTAATGCAAAAACTAAAAACGCACGAGTGTTTACATTAATCATGTACTTTCCTAAGCGTGCCTGGCCATTTTATCCCCCTTTTTCTATGACCTAAATGTCCAAAGCTGGACTTTCCGATATCACTTATTGCTTTAAGTGGGTTCAGCCATTCCATTGTCATATTACGTTGTTTTTTGGCTCGAGGGAAAAATTCCCTGCTTATTTTACTTCTAATATGTTTTGTCAGGACATCATACCGGATGTGAAACCTGACCCCGTGGAGCCGATGATTGTTTTGGATACGCGTGAGGTGCAGCAGGCTGAGAGCGACTCTGATGTAGAGGAGGAGCTACCACCATCTAAACTCAAGAAGGACCGGAAAGAAAATGCTATGCAGATGGTATGGTTTTGGAAATGAGTACAATTAGCGTATTTCATTTTGTAGCATGTTTATGAACGTGAACATGTCACACGTGTAAATTTTAAATTGAATCTCCTCTTGTATATTTTTGCTTGTTCGGGTGCTTTGGGGGCTAATTCTAAGCAATAAAAAGCACTCCAAAACTTGCATGAGACAAGCTAATAGTAGCAGGATTCTTATGTAAGCCATGTAAAAACTACATGCATTAAATTTTGCAGCTAAGACATGAAGACATAAAATACGATTACAGTTTAAATCTCTAGAACCCTAGCTATCACTCTGCTATCTTTAATATACATCATTGAGTTTGTAGTTCATGTATAAATGATGAAGATTGGGCATAATCAGTGTCTCTGTTCCTCTTTCAAATCGTTTCATTATTTTCTCATAGGTTGCTGAGAAAGTCTCCCAGAAAGATGTCCTATCAGAGGAAGAGCTTGATTATGAAGATGAACCTCAGCAATCTGGTGATAAGGAGAATCAAGCAGTGGAAATGAAGCCTAAAGGTACATGTCAGATAATAATAACACATTTTCATTCAACATTGATGGTTTTTGAGCTAATTCAGGAATAAGAAAATTTCAACTTTAAAAAAGTGCGATGTACTGTTGGAATTTCTGTCTACCAAACACTTCGAGTCGTGTGGTCAAAACTGCAGTTATAATCAGAGTGTTTGTTTTTAAGTTATTTTTAAGTTTCTACAAACTTTTCACACATCCAGCAATGTTGCAATGCCCACTCGCCGCATTCATCACTGTTCATATTTGAAGTGAAAGTCAAAAACGGCAATGTTGTTACAGCATGTTAGGCATCTGCTAATGAGCTGAAAGCTATCGAGCATGCAAACTAAAAATCCAAAATTGGCTATTTCTGTACCAGGCAACCAGTTGTAGTCGTGATCTGTGTTTGTCTAGTGGAAGAGAAAGTTGTAGGAAAGGTGAAACTGCAGCTGTCTGGAGCACTGTTTGATGAGCCGGAGGCGGCCACACAGCCACCCTCACCCTCCCGCAACCCACCGTCCACCCTCGTGCATATACGCAACCTCGTGAGACCTTTCACTCTCAACCAGCTGAAGGAGCTGCTAGGACGCAGCGGCAAGCTGGTGGACAGCAGCTTCTGGATTGACAAGATCAAATCTCACTGTTTCGCAGAGGTGAGTGTCGGCGGTATCAGTGTTTTTTAAGGCTGGTAGAGCGGTGCCTTTTGCCGGATTCCTTGTGTGCCTGTACAAGAGTTCCCACATCTGGTGTCACAGACTGGGGCTCCCGGTGTGTCTAACTTTTAACAGATGTCCTGTGTATAGCACAGTTTCACTAGGCTATTCACTAATTCACAACAGTAATGCTCAGTAGTTATCGTATGGAACCATGTGCTCAAGAATTTAGAGTCTTGCTTGATGGTTTGTCATTTCTCTTGTGTGAAATTCAAGCTACTGCGAAACTACGACAGGTATAGTTATTGTTAATCACTATAAAACGTGTATCTATTTGTATGATTTAGTTCGAAACTGTTGATGAGGCAATGGCCCTGCGGGCAGATCTGCATGGAGTTAAATGGCCATCTTCGAACCCAAAAGTTATCAGAGTGGACTTCACAGAGCCGGCAGAGGTAGTTATCCACTCTATTATGAGGAATAGGCACTTAATACTTATTTTCATCTTCACATGATTCCTGTTTATGTCTGTTATGTATTTTTAATAATATAGTTTAATATTACAAAATCCAAGTAACTATAAAAAATGTGTGCTATTGTGTTAATTTTTATCTTTGTCATGGTAAGTTGCATGTGCATATTTTCTATAATCCAACTATAATTGTATGGCATATGTAAATGCTTGTAATACTAATGAGTTACTACTAATAATAACAATTTATGGCTGGAAACCTCTAGTTGGATTTTCACCGTGAGTTAACAGTGAAGCAGGACCAGAAGGCAGAAGCCATAAAAGAGAAACTCCGACATCAGCACAAGGTACTATCAGGTTACTTGGCATATATTAGGTGAAGTATTGCTAGAATTCTCTACGCCTCCCGTCTTCCTCTTTCAAACTTGCTACGCTACGCTATCAAAGTTGCTATGCTATTTATGACATGTGCTGCTTGCAAGCAGGCTGGTGGATGATGACTCTCTCTGCTTGTTGCTGTTGTGCGTAGAAGTAGATAGTGGTAGTGGAACATTCTGCAGTTTCTAAGTATACCATCTTTTACTTAGGAAGAGAAACGACGAAAGAAAGAATTGGAGTTGAAGGCAAAGGAAACAGAGGAGCAAGCAAGAGAGCGCGCAAAGCGATCCAAAGAGGAAGCAGACAGAGACTTGAGAGAGGTTGAGAAGAAAAAGCGCTTGGTTGATGTGCGAGAATGGGACAAGGACAAAATACCAGGTCGCTCACCACCTGAATACGCTAGGTATCTGTTATTATTGATGCTGATTTGTTTATTGGTTACCGTTAATCGGTCTTCGTGTCAAACTCCTATAGTGTGGTCAAATACAATTCAAAAATGCCACTTTTCGCTCTCAATACTTATGAGTGCAAAGCTAGAGTAGGTCACATTAGCAGTGAGCAAGATCCGGGCATGAAGTTGTATTAAGTAATGGAAACCACAGTTGTGTGTAGTTGTATTGAGTAACTGAAACCACAGTTGTGTGTGCGTGTTCTGTATGTTATGTTAGTATGTCCGTATGGTCATCTAAATGGTGGACAAATTAGTTCCCATGCTATTAGCAGTAATTATAGTCCATCCCTAATGGTTAGGCAAAGAAAAGATTTGTGCGCGACTACTGGGAATTTTCAGTTAATTCGCGTTATTGTGTGCAAAGCTATACGGTTGCAATATGGAGTTATGAGGTAACTGAACTGGCCAGTGGTTTAATTGTGTGATCGTTGAGGTGTCGTGTTGCTGATGCTTGTGTGTTCATCTGTGGTTTCAGCAGAAACAGAGTGCGCCCAAGGTCACCTTCAGCTGATGGCGCGAAAAAGGACAGGTCACTTTCACACTCTCCTAGCAGAGATATGAAGAGGAGGGACCGCAGCCGGGATAGAAAAGAGAAGAAAGGTGATGGCAACACCCATTATTTTAATTCCTTTATACCGTGTCATCAGTTGAACATTTATCGTCATTGATTTAATAGGATGTTGCCTATTGCTAAGATTAGAAGGTGTACTATTAGACCATTCCCTGAACAAATTTTTCCTATTATAATCAAGAAATTATTTAAAATTAATAACAACAAAATGATAATTAGTGATTGTATGATATTTCAATCTGCTTTATTTGGTATAATTAATTTTACTTCTTTATGATATGAAAATGGGAGTAAGACCATGTTTGCTTACATTTAAGTATAAATCGGTAATGATAAATTTCTGCTTTCAGAGCGTAAGAAGGAAGGGAAAGAAGAAGCACCTGCTAAACTGTTGGATGACCTATTCCGCAAAACGAAGGCCGTACCATGTATCTACTGGCTGCCTTTGACTGATGAGCAGGTAACCTATACCCGGAAAAGCATCACTGTGGCGAAATTGAGGTCACAGGTAAAGTCGCAAGTGGCAGCTAGGAAGATTTAGACATTTTCTGAGACATGGGTGGCTTGACAGAGCGATTGGAAAACTTTTTTGTTCAGCGTTTGATTGAAAGGAGGCATAGAAATGTACTTTCTGGCTGAAGTGCGACAGTAAGTGTGGAGACCTTTTGACTGACTCAATGAGGCGGGTTTAAATATGGATTTGTTTACTGTTACGCTGGTTAGAAAGAATTTTGACTGGCCGGTTGCTAGTAGAGATCTATACATGCCTGGTTATGAGGCTACAAGTGTCACAGTGAAATTCAAAAGCTGTAATTTGTTGAAATAGGATTTATGCTCCTTAAATGTTATTTTATGGCATTCGTAACTGTCAGTGGTTGTTACATTGTAAATGTATGGGCCACTGCCAGTGCATGTGGTGGTGGTACTGGAGTTTTGCCTCGTTAATTAGTTACAAGGTGGCAGCTCCTCTATTCCAGCTGTAGGCTTGGCGTAGGTAATAGATGAGTGTTACTATTCTGTCTTGGAGGCAAATAAGTTGTTGACTACTACGTTACGATGGAGCTTCCATGCTTTTTTTAGATGCTGAAGACACTTAAACGTACGCCCATCCTCGTGAACTTTCATAACGATCCCAACAGAAGCATGTCTGCTTGAGAAGTCCTGATACCATCCTGTGCTTCCACGTGTTTTCGCGTGATATGTGAAAACATTCGGGACTCAACAGGGTTTACTAAATCCCACCACTCCACCACAAAGTCACCGCAGTAACCTGTTAGATGAGCCGTGTGATCCGCGGCCCTTTGATTTTATATACAGGATGTATTGGTATCCGCTGCGGCGGACGAATGTCGGCAGGATACTATGGTTCATCGTCTCCCACGCCGCCGCGTAGACAATTTCCCTTCCGCTCTATAACCTCGACCCATAATTGACTAGCTCTACCAACACTTGGTATATCTTACACATCTTGGGGAGAAGTGAGCAGCGTACCAAAACCATGTCATGCGACTCTTTATTTGAACTTGATGATATTCCCTTCGCTCTTCTAACTCGGCCTAATTAACCTACGCGGCCTACCGAAACTTGGTATTACTTAAACATCTGGGAGAGGTGAGGCAGTCATAACGCAAAACCAGGTCACTGGCGACCTTTATTTGACCTTTATTGAACCTGATCAACTTTCCTTCCTGCTCTAACTCGGCGCCGGCTAATTGACGCTAGGCGTCCAAACTTGGGTATAGCTTTACCCACATTGGAGAAGGTGCGGCAGCGTACCGAAAACCAGGGTCCTGCGACCTTCTATTGACCTTGATATATTTCCGCTTGCCGCTCTATTAACTCGCCCCCTAATGACCTAGCGCTACCAAACAGGGTCACTAGCGACTTTTTCCAATTCTCACCCTTTGCCTTGAACCTTTGATTCATATTTCCGTTCCGCTCTGCTGAATTGGCCCCTACTCTACCTAGGCGCTACAACCCAAAGCTTGGATATACGTTTACACATCTTGGGGAGAAGGTGCGCAGGCGTACAATAACATGATACTGGCGACCTTTATCTGAGCTTTAACTTGACTCTTGATTCATATTCCCTTACCACTCTATAGACTTCGCGCTGTAATTGACCTAGCCCAAAACGCAGGTCACTACGTATTTATTTGACGTTTACGGTGACCTTGATCATATTTCCTTTCCGTTATTCGCCCTAATTGACCTAAGCGCTATCCCCAACTTCGTATACTCAACACATCTTGGGGAGAAGGTGTGTCGCGTACCAAAACAGGTCACTACGAGCTTATTTATTTGACATTTACCCTTGACCTTGATCATATTTCGCTTTCGCTCTATAACTCGGCCTAATTGACCTAGCGCGAGACAAACTTGTATACTTAGCCACTTGGGAGAAGGTGATGTCGCGTACCGAAACCAGGTCACTGCAACTTTATTG
>NW_014577792.1:112364-125157 GCF_000485595.1 Priapulus caudatus | reverse complement strand
TGATGAGGCAGGCTAACGCATATTTATAGCCAGCCCCTGTCCATTAAAGTGGGTGGGCCAAGCTTTGAAATGTGCCACCACCTAGTTTGACAAATTTACACCTTTAATGGGCAACACCTACGCATATGTGTGTATAGAATGTGCGTGTTCCTTCGATCAGGTGTCCTGGAACGAGTGTATTCGCTGGTAGCAGGATACTCATCTCCTGTTCCTGAATGCTTCTCTGTCTTACATGCAATTAAATATCAATATCTGTAATGTCTACTTGCAGTGATATAACTGATATGGAAGATGGGGGATTACCCTATTTGTGAGCGATTTGACCTTGTTGTTCGAAAAACTAGTTAGGGACAATCCTTCAAGTTATGTAATGTAGTCCAATGGAAAACGTAATTCACTTTATGGTATAATCGCATCAGAAAATGTTTGTTTTTCGGAATGCGTTACTTTCCGTAATGCAGTGGTGTTACTTTGGTTGTTACTACATTTAATGAACGTTACTGTGAAGCTTGAAAAACTAACAAGTGTAAAATCCAAATTATCGTATAGGAGGATTTTTCTGAAACATAAAAGAAATAGAAGTTGTTTGCTATTGCGGAGAGCAAACCTAGCGAGCTAATTCACCTGTTATGCTAATATCAGCTATATATATATACATTATGGGCATATAAACCCTGGAGCAAACAACAGTAAACACTGCAAACCATGTCTTAGTTTTAGTCGAATTAAGGTCCACACGTGGTTTTATTGTTGTTTGTGCTAGGATTTTTATGTCATTGATTATATGTTACTATACAGGAGTTTTTTTTTAATGAGGTCAGGCATTAACTAGCTAGAAGCGGATAATGCGCGTGATGTGTGTGCATACGGTGTATCAGTGCGAGGATATTGGTGGGGAGATCTACGTGATCCACAGATACTTACTAACTTTGTGTAAGCACAAACTGGAACAATTTTGTAATACGAATATATTATATAGTAAATTATATTAATATTATAGATCTTATAATCCTGGAGAAACCGCTTGTGTGTTAATAGCTGATGTTTGACCACTGCTGACAGTACTGCCTACTTCTAGCGTCAGATTGCTAAATGATTGTTATGGAAAATCAGCAATAAAAACGAGTAGAAATTCATTTCTAGCAACATTCACCTGGAGGATACCTTAAAGTTATCTAAGGTTATCATCATCGGTGTAGGGTTCCCTCTATCAGTACACGTTGTAAAACGCGAGCATGGTCCATGTCTAACACTACAGTTCATATTGATAGGTGTGACGTTTCGTTTATTAGCGTGCATACTGACGTAGTACAGGATGCAGACCTGTAGAATCGCAGATCGTCCGTTAACCGTGACCGTCGTCCGTCCGTCGTAGAGCGTACGGTGCGTCAACAGTTGGCAGCGAAAATCTTAACCCGTCGACGTAACGGTCACGATATTCGGGGTCGTTGGGGGGGACGTCAAAACGAGGTTGGATGTTGGTCGAAGTGGAGTCAAGAGGTTCAAGAGGTCAAGAGGTGTAAAAGAAGGGCGAACATTTCACGTCTTCCACTTAAGGTATAGGGAGGAAATGCTAGATTCGGGCAAATCAAACGGCTCGACCCTACGGCTTCGTGATAGTCGTGTATACGCATCATAGGCACGGAAAAGCCACACATGTGCTTAAATTGGAGGTCACAGTCAAAGGTCAATGAGGACCGGGCAATTTTAGGACATTTTCCTGAGCGGACACTGGTCTGACGGAGCGATCTGAAAAACTTTTTTTGTTTCACGCGGTGACCTAAGTCATTTTTATTGGCTTTATTGAGAAGGACCATGAAATGTCCGCTTCTGCCTGACATGCAAGAGTAAGTGTCGATAACTCTTTTGACCTCAAGAGGAGGGTTACACCATGTTTGTTCACTGTGCTGTTAGAAAGAATTTGACTGCCGGGGTTGCTAGTAGAACATCTATATCATGCCGATGTATGAGGCTTTACAATGTCACAGTGAAGATTTCAAATTTATGCTAAAATATTATAATTTCAAATTATAGCTCCTTAAATCGTATAATTTCTACTGGCATTCCTGATCCTGTCAGTATTTACATGTACGTATACCACTGCCAGTGGCCACGTGCCAGTGCATGTGGCGGTGATTAGCTAGCCTAGCTCGTGTAGTTTTGCCTGCATCTAATTGGTTACAGGTGGCCAGCTCTCGATGGCAGCCTGTAGCTTGCGTAGGTAAATGGATGAGTGCTTACGCTATTCGTCTTGCAACCTATATGTTCTACTACGTACGATGGGAGCATTCCATCTTTTAATGCTGAAGACACTTAACACGTACGCGCTCATCCTCGTGGCAACTTTCATTAACGATCCCCAACGACACATTCCCTTGAGAAGGTTCCTGCTACCATCCCTCGTGCATCCACGTTTCGGCGTGTATGTGAAACACATATTGGCTAACAGGTTTAACAGAACCACTACTCCCCACAGCTAGTCACCGGAGAGACTTAGATAGCGCTGCGCTCTGGTCGGCACTTGTTAATAACACGCGCCGTGTGATTCCATCATGGGCGTGTGCCTTATGTTGACGTAATGACAGGCTATTTCACATAGTTCACGATGAAAATACTATTCGTGTAGTTTATATAAGCCCAACCATGCACACCCTGTACGTGTCCTCTGACCAGTTTTAACTTTGACCTTGACCTTGACCTTGACCTTCATAATATTTCCCTTCCGCTCTATAACTCGGCCCCTAATTGACCTAGCGCGACCAAACTTCGTATACTTACACATCTCTTGGGGAGAGCACGGGGGATACATGTAGTTGGCAACAACTGCCCTTTCTAGTTTCTTAATGAGGGTCAGCATTATGCCTAGAAGCTGATATGCGTGATGTGTGTGGCATACTGTGTATAGTGCGAGGGATATTGGTGGGGAGATTCTACGTGATCCACGAGTACTTACTAACTTGTGTAAACAAACTTGACAATTTTGTAATGAATAAATTATAGTAAATTATATATAATATCATAATATATATATCCTGGAGAAACGCTGTGTGGTTAATAGATGATGTTTGACCACTGACAGTACGCCTACTTCTAGGACGTCAGATTTGCTAAATGATTGTTACGAAAATCAGCAATAAAAACGAGTAGAAATTCATTTCTACAACATTTCACTGTGAGGTTACCTTAAAGTTATGTAGGTTATCATCATGTGTAGGTCACCTCTATCAGTACACGGTTGTAAACCGAGCATGTCATGTTACACTACAGTTTATTATAGGTGTGGGTTATCGTGTATTATTAACACGGCCGTGTGATCCATCATGGCGTGTTGCCTTATGTTGTAGTAATGCAGGTAATTTCACATAGTTCACATGAAAAATACTATCGGGTAGTTATATAAGCCCAACCTGCACACACTGTTAGTGTCTCTGACCAGTTTTAACCGTTCACGTCCAAGTAATAATAAAACATTACTGTTTAGTGTTACGTACGCTGTTGACTCAAATACGTGGCTAAAAACTGATTTTACATCATTACCTAGTAGTGGAATTACATAGCTAGGGGCCCTAATATATTAACTGTGAGTGAGGGTAATTAAAAACAAATTGTGTGATCTGTAGAAGTAGATGTTGCGTACCAATCAATAGTTGAGAAAGTTGACACTAAAAAGGTGCTTTCTGCTCTGTACTGAACACGAAAATGGAGAAAGCCTTACCTTAGTAGCGGTCGCCCACACTGACTATTTTTTAGCAGGCGGATGGGTTGGCCCTCACCGCTTCACGGAAGGGTTTACACTAATAACTGTAGACCATTGTAATGCTATGAATTTTTAGCTCATCTGACATAGTCAGATGCAGCTTGTAGAATCGCATGATTGTGCGTCCGTCCGTGCGTGCGTGCGTCTGTCTGTGCGTCCGTCAACAGTTGGGCACAAATCTAAACGGCTCGACGTACGGATTCGAAAGTCGGGACGTAGGGGGTAATCCGAAAACGAGTTGGGATGGCGAAGCTTATGGCGGGTTAAAGGTCAAAGGTCAAGAGGTCTAAAAGAAGGGGGAACAAACATTCCCTCCTTAACTTAAGGTATAGGGAGGAAATGCAGAATTGCGGCACAAACCTAAACGGCTCGACCTATGCTCTTAATATTCGGTGTATAGTGTGATGGGCAGGAAACCCATCACCAGTGCAAAATTGGTGAAATTGAAAGGGCAGTTTCCATATCAGATATTTTCTGAGGACATGGCCTAACAGACAGAGTGAACAACTTTTTTTGTTTCAGCGCTGACCTACCATTTTTATCACTTTATTAAAAGGACCATGAAATGTGCTTTCCACTGACATGTGAAGAGTAAGTGTCTGATAACCTTTTGACCCTCAAGAGGAGGGTTAAACATGGATTCCTGAACTGCCTCAATGATGTCACAGTGTTCTCATATTCATGGCACATCCATAATCTAGAAAGCCAATAAGCCTGGATAGCCGAATGGGTACAGCACAGGATTACGGCTCAAAGGTCCTTGAATCGAATCCCATCAGATTTTTTATTATTTACCTGTTTTCTGTATTTTTCTATCTTTATCCATTTAACTATTTTTTTCCAATTAACGCAAATATTTACATGATTTCCTCAAGAGGAGGGTTAAACATGGATTCCTGAACTGCCTCAATGATGTCACAGTGTTCTCATATTCATGGCACATCCATAATCTAGAAAGCCAATGTCTGGATAGCCGAATGGGTACAGCACAGGATTACGGCTCAAAGGTCCTTGAATCGAATCCCATCAGATTTTTTATTATTTACCTGTTTTCTGTATTTTACTATTTTTTTCCAATTAACGCAAATATTTACATGATTGATTTACAACAATTTAATAACAACAAATAATTTTTACAATTAATTTTTTTTTTTAAATAGGGTTAGGGGTTAGGGTCACAATGCACCATAAAACAGGAGTTTCAGGCACGCGATTTGTATCAACCAATGGGATTTGGGAGGTATGCAGAATGCAGAAGGTTGCTGAAATGATGTGTACGCAACTGCGTATCTGCGCCTAACAAATGTGTCACTACGCACGACTGGAATTTTACGTTCATAACCGTAGCAACACACCTCAGATGAGCCCAGTCGCTCTGCGGCTCTTGTTAATCTTGATATGTGCATAATGCAGTGATAGGCAGTTGGAGCCTTCGCCCGTCACTGTAAACAACATGGTATAGCTCTAGCCATCTCGTCATGGTCGAATGACTAAAAGCCTGCCTGCCGCGCTATCACTGGGTCAGCGTTTTAATTCCTCGCGGCAGTACACTGTAACTGTAAGAATAGTTTTCCGCATAAGGCAAGAAGCAGGTTATGTGTTACCCGTACCGCGAGGTGATGCCTAGTGCTAATACGTGCAGTCCGGACAAATCGTGAATAATTAACTCATTTCAAACATGAGAAAAACTACATGTTTCATCATCAGCATAATATTATGTCACTTCTGATTATGTCGTATTGTATGTCAATAATGTCATTGTCCCACGTAATTGCACGCTATCTGTAGACAATTCAATTGCTATAAATGTGTTGACACGCTAAAGTGCCGCTGCTGCTGTGAACCAGCCAACTGGTTACTAGGTTGTTCGGAATCCAGGAAGTAAAGTTGAACGTACATACGTGTGTTTTGGTGGCAGTCATCTTCACCGTTTTCAAGCTCGGGGCTAACAGTGGCAGGCGGAATGTGTGGGCCTGCTGCTGTGCAGGAGAAATGAGAATGTGAGCGTCTCAGTAGAAATTCAGTCTAGTAGGAAACGTCAACGTAGAAGTACGACACACAGAAACATTCATCAGCACTTACCGGTCATTCGTTGTTTGCTGTACTCGTTGTGCAACGTGCAGAAAACCACCAGCTGTGTCAATTGAGTGACTGCGTGTTTTCGAGGTTTGGGTGCTAGCATTTCGTGTTCGGCAGTGTAGGCAGTGAATGTCTATTAAAAGGTAGAAGTGTGTTAAACCATAGGTCGGATTTCTTTATATTATTCTACATGTGTCTGCAAATATTGAGCGGAATGGATATGGTGTGGATAAAGACGGATACAGAGCCACCTCTGTATTGGCGTCCTTTAAGTGAAGAAGAGGTACTGTTATGTCTTATGTCTCATTTTATTATGTCTTCACGTGTACGTGTACAACTTCATGCAAAACATTTATGCTACCAATAAGAGTGCTTTATGTTCCAAGCACAATTGCCTATAATCAGTCATACACTGGTGATTTAGCATTTGAACATTGTATTATATAATACTGCAATAATTTTTATGCATTTCGTATGCTTTCTTAGCTCTTGCGCCTGGTTTGCATACCTGTTCAGATGCATACATCAGGCATCTATTATCTACTCGTTTGGCATTTTTGATGTTCCTGCAACTGTAAGAGCAGTGTGCTGTTGATGGATATGGCTGACCCAGGCCTGCAAATTATTTGTTTCATGTTAGTGCCTGCGCACTACACCAAGTTATGTTCATGTATACTCTCTGTCATCAACGAAGTGCGTGATTAATAGTTTATAATATTGACGTACACGTACTTAGACGGTTATGATTTTATTGTCATAAGCTCACTCTATGGTCTGAAGAAACTTTTTGATGGAAGTATTACATTGATGGAAACCTCGTGATTGGTTCAAGCTTCTGTTTCGGAAAGGGGCAAAAATTCCACTTTTCAAAAGCATCTTACAAATTAATGTGCAAAGACTTGCTTCCATGAAGTGTCAAACGAAAGTAAACAATAATCACATGGAAAGATGGTGACATTCCAGATTTACCAATTATATACCAATACCGATTTATATCACATACCAGGTTTTTTCAGATATAACTACATATATTTTTGAAACTTTAAATTCTTTAGGTTTTAAATTTTTTGGTATATATTTTAAGAATGTTTTGCAAGATATAATGATATCACCCCTACTACTGAAGCCTTAAAGTTTACTCATAATAGTTCACAAGTGTGAATCTCTTCGTGTCTACCTTACTGGGTGTTTAAGAGTGTAGACCTTTGGATTTAAAAGTTTTAAGTGGAAGAAAGTTGATAGCATCCTGTATGAGTAACTATCTGCATGCATTTGTTTGTTACAGATTGCTATAAAGGAGAACGAGCGAAAGCAGAGAAAGGAGGAAAGAGAAAAGCGGCAAGCTCTTATGGAGAAGATGGAACGTGAAAAGGCTGAAGAGTCACGACGGAAAGAGAGAGAGGTAAGCCAGAGATTCAAGCATTATTAAGTGGTAACTATTGTCAAGTTTAATTGTTCAATTATTGTTGCTGATTATTGTTAATTATTCTGTCTTCATTTATTATTATTTATTGTTGTTGTTGTTGTTGTTGTTGTTGTTGTTGTAATTGTTAATGATAATGATGTTGTTAGTTTCTTTATTGTTTTCCTATAACAATGATCCAACTATGTTAAAAAAATAATTCTGCTAAGAAAAAATACGTAGTTTTTTTGTCGTGATCTCAATGGCAAGTCTAGTGCTGTTCGTATTCACTACTACATACGAATTAAGCAATCTCCTAACCTGAGTCATGAATAACATGAAGAATTCTAATAACATTAACTTTGTATGTTGGTGAAGTTGTACGTGTTGTAAGCAAACTTGCAAGCAAGGCAGCTGATAATATCGAAAGAATGTTCATGTAATAAACATGAATGTATTAGCTACAGGCATCCCGCCCTCATGTCGCAACGTTGACATCTTTTAACAAAAGCTGGCATTCACGGGGCGAGGACGAACAGCTTAGCGATTGACGGTGATTGCGTTGTTGCTTACAGACAAGGCGCCGCAGTCGCAGCAAGAGTCGCAGTCGCAGTCGCAGCAGACGTAGACGCTGAGCGGGACTGCCATCGTCAGCACGTACATGCCCAGCAATGCTTGCAGTACGTCAGCGCGTAATGTATCGCTGTGCTCTGCCAACATGGATTCATGCTAGCCTACATGCGTGCCAGAATGGTGTGGGGTCCAGCCAATAGTGGATATGGCAGTGGTGCGACAGGTCGCATGATAGATACGTGACTGCCCCCGGCAGTGAGAAGCACAGAGGATCCGTGTTATCAAAATGACACTCGTAGTTTCTTCTAATATCTCGCAGTGAGGAAAGTGGGAGTCATTAGTTGCTGTAGAGTTCCTTCCCATTTGGAATTCAAAATTTGATTTGGTCATCTACTTGTGTTACTGTAGTTACTAGTGCCGCAAAGATTTTCGTGGAGCTGTTTGATGTTCTCCTCTGCCTTATCAAGTATTTAATTTACATGTGTACCCTACCCACTTTCCATTAGTTTACCAGCATTTAAATCGGGTGAGGTTTGTAAGGGATTATTCTCATTACCAACAAAAGTTTGAAAGATGAGTTTACTTCATGTATACACATGCAAAGTCAAATATTGTGTGTTATTTAGCAATTATTCGCCGAAGGCGTGGTGAATCTTGTTGAATATTCCCCGAGACGAAGTCGAGGGGATTATTCAACAAGATTCACCGAGCCTGAGGTAGCCAGCTGCCATTAAGTTGGGTGGGCCAGCTTTGAAATGTGCCACCAACTAGTTTGACAAATTTACACCTTTAATGGGAACACCTACGCATTATGTGTGTATAGAATGTGCGTGTTCCTTCGATCAGTGTCCTGGAACAAGTGTATTCCTGGTACAGGATACTCATTCCTGTTCTGAATGCTTTCTTGTATTACATCATTAAATGATCAATATCTGTAATGTCTACTTGCATGTATAACTGATATGGAAGATTGGGGGATTACCTATTTGTACGATTTACCTTTTGTTCGAAAAACTAGTTAGGGACACATCTCAAGTTATGTAATGGTAGTCAATGGGAAAACGTAATTCACTTTATGGTATATCGCATAGAAAATGTTGTTTTTGGAATGCGTTACTTTCGTAATGCAGTGTGTTACTTGGTTACTACATTTAATGAACGTTTACTGGAGCTTAAACTAACAAAGTGTAAATTCCAAATTATCGTATAGGAGGATTTTTCTAAAAGCATAAAGAAATTGTTTCTTTGCGAGACAAACCTAGGCGAGCTAATTCAGCTGTTATGCTATATATCAGCTATATATTATATACATATGTAAAAATTTTCCGCGACAAAATTTGCCGTAACATTTACAAATCTAGCCGCCATTTTTGGCGCCACTACAATGTAAACCCTAGAGGTGATTATCAAAAAATAATCACCTAGGTCTCGACCAATCAGCGCGCAGGATTTCCTATAATCACTCGGGCGATGATACTAATTGGTTTTAATTACGTTTTCCTCTCATGCACTAAGGTTTTAATTTAATGTTATATACCATAGTAGTCTTCGGTCTGCATACCATTTGCTGTTCAGCATTCTCCTATATCCCGGCAAACAATCACCCGTGACCGTCACGTGAGTGCTCTTCTCTGTCTCTCATCTCGTGGGTTCTTTACAGATTTCAGACTCCACAATAGCCTCGATCATACCATGGCTCATATTTGTTCATTATCTTCTTCAATCAGCCTGATTGAATAATGTTTGCCAGTAAACCGATTTTTTCTTTTAGATATATTGTTTTCCAGCAACGAATTAGGTTGGGATATTTGGTTGAGGTGTGTCTGTTTGATCATTTAAAAGAATATAAATAAAGAAAGGGGTGTAAATTTAACATATTCACTGTTATCAAAGCCATTTCTTTGTTGTCATTTGTCATCAATTTAGGCACCTGGTTGGATTTTAGAAGTAATGCTACCGGTACTGCTATATATATTATTATTCGGAAATGCGTAACATAAGAATTTGTCTTGGTTTCCAGGTTGCATACACCTTTGGTAGCACTGTAATCCCGTTACTGTGCGAGGAATTGTGCTGTTAAAAGTATGTGTGTAAGTGTGTGTGTGCATGCGTGTGCGAACTGCACTGAACTATTACTGGCACCACATGCTTTTGAATAGATTAGCAATTAGATAAAAAAGGGTCATTTTTCAACTCGGTATACAAAAATACTATTTATAATGTAACCCAGACTTGCAGTGCAAATTTAAATATACGGGGCCATGATCAAGAGGTATAGAAACGACCAAATATTGAAAGGTTCTCGCTGTTTATTATCAAAAATTATAGTTATTATTGTGCAACTTATGTGAGCATATTCCATTTTATTATGTTTATACTGTAATACACTGATAAGTGTTGTACAATGGCAAAGTTTTAAGTAGTAGATGTTTTACAACAATACTTCCAGAAATAGCAGAATTAGCTGAAAACGTTGCAACTGGTTTTTTCTTTCTGTATTACAGCTCTGTAATTTCTGAATACTGTAAAGGTTAATGCACGAATTATTAGCTGCAAGATAAATTGACTTGATTGTAAGGCAAGTGTTTGTAATTCTCATGAACATCAATAAAGACGTATTTTAAAACAAAACAACCCGTGCAAGCTCTTACATACCACCTGTGACATATTCTGACTACAATGTGCTGCCACATCTTTCGTAAGCACATAGTTTACCTGCGATATAGGCCTACTGTATAAAAACATTATTTTAATTAATTTTTTTAATTTTAATTATAAAAAAACGTACAGGCTTAACATTGTTATTAAGGATACTCGCCACCTTTTGCACGGTTATTGCTCTAATGGAGATTAAACGTTTATTGGCGAATGAATCGAATCAATCACTTGTTTTATAGTACTATAACAGTAGATGTTTCACATACGTTCACCCATTTTGCAAACGATCATCGATCATTGTGAAAAATAGGAAAACGCTGATTTCTCCGTTTAGATTTCTGACATAGTAGCCGATGTATAAATGGATATTTCTCTGTGATTACAACTCGGATTAGTTTAATTTTACTCGTTTTAATGGTAACATATTGCTGTAAAAAAAGTGCGTCAGGGATTGTTATTAAGTGCCGTATTTTATTAGTTATGCCTCTATTCGCTAAAATTTTCAATTCTAACAACTTGATTTTTAAGCAGTTTTTTCCATTTTTCTCGGTAAATATGAAACTTAAAGAAAAATCCTGACGCACTATTTTGGTCCAGATTGTGCTTAACATGTGGCAAAAATTTTGTATCCTCACTCTCTCTGGTAGTTGAGAAATATCCAAAATACCATTTTTACTTAAAAATTCAAAATTTTTGTGAAATTTCATGAAATTTTTTGGCTTGAGCATAGAGATATATCTCCTCTATAAATAAAACGGGCATCTCTATCCTTGAACCACTTACTGTGAGATATCCATGACTAACTGGCACCACTAAATTGGTAATATGTTTCATGCACCTTGAGAAATTGTAAGAACTTACGAGGTTACCACCGCACTGTCATGCAAAACGCGCGTACGATGTGTACTGCCCCCGGGGTACTGCCGGAAGGTACCCGAACCATATCAAATAGTGACCAGGGTACGTTCCGGCAGTACCCTGGGGGACATAGACCCTATGAGCGTTACTAAGCTATGTGTCAACAAACACGCGCCTAAATGCAAGGTGTGTAATAAGGGAAACGGGGCTATTTCAACTATCACTGGGAGATGACAGCTGTAGGAGGGTTGATGCTGAATGATACTGGCTTAGTGAATATCATGAAAATTCTGGTTGTATCATGTCTCTGACGTCATCAGTGACGTCAGCTGCTGCTCACTACAGCTAATAGGGTCTATGCCCCCCAGGGTACTGCCGGAACGTACCCTGGGTACGGTCCGGTATACCGGAACGTACCCTGGTAACTATCTAGCTGGTATGGTCAGGGTTAGGGTTAGTGTTAGGGTTAGGGTTAGAGTTAGGGTTATGGAGTAGGCGTAGGCGACTCCCTAGACTCGTTAGTGGAGTAGGCGAGGTACTGTCCGGCATATTAGATAGTAGTATTTAGTACCAGGGTGCGTTCCGCTATACCGGACCGTACACAGGGTACGTTCCGGCAGTACCCTGAGGGACATAGATCCTATCAGCCTCACTACACGTGTACGCGGGCAATCAAAACGCTCTAAAAGTTCACATGTACCGTTATATGGAGAAATTAGCATATACAGAGGTGGCACATAGTGTTAGCCATCGAATAAAGTCGAAAATGAAAAATCGGTAAAATTTTGCCTAAAACCTTGACATAGTATAACGGTCGACCTCTGACAACGCTGGTTTTCTCAGTCCACAATAACGTTTTGTTCGCGATCAGGCAATACACACACCCCCTCGCGCACGCATACACACCAAGGGGCACGCACGCACACGCGCACACACACACGCACGCATACACGCGCGCACGCACGCACGCACGCACGCACGCACGCACACACACACCAACTGCCAAGTTGCGCCTATTTTTGCTCACAGCTCTCGTATTCGCCGTCTCCAGCCAGCGATAGTAGCTAGCTGATAGATTGGATCATGAGTGTCTGATAATATGTGTACTCTATTACTACTGACTCTATTATAGATGTCTAGGTAGAGTGTATTATGACACTCCTGTTTCAATGTTAGCTTAGAACCTAGACTGCACTTCGATCGCTCCGATCGCACGTCGTTTTTGACAGTCCGAGACGCTGATAGTTTAGCGGCAGCCGATAACTTGTTATTTATCTATGTAGGGGTGAAAGAAAATAAAAATGTGTTTTTAATTCAGTGCTGATCTGTACGTTGTTCATGACCAATCTAAGAACACACACATAGAGATGCTCTATAGACGTGTCCACTACATCTCAGCTCTCCCCACGTCTCTCTCTCTCTCTCTCTCTCTCTCTCTCTCTCTCTCTCTCTCTCTCTCTCTCTCT
>NW_014577792.1:97829-111957 GCF_000485595.1 Priapulus caudatus | reverse complement strand
CTCGCTCTCTCTCTCTCTCTCTCTCTCTCTCTCTCTCTCTCTCGCTCTCTCTCACTCTCTTGCGCGCGTTCTCTCACTCACTCTATTGCGCGCGCTCTCTCTCTCGCTCGCTCTATCTCTCTCTCCTCTTTTTTCTCCCCCCTTCCCCCTCTCTCGCTCTCGCTCTCTCTCTCTCTCTCTCTCTCTCTCTCTCTCTCTCTCGCTCTCTCTCACTCTCTTGCGCGCGCTCTCTCTCTCACTCTATTGCGCGCGCGCGCTCTCTCTCGCTCGCTCTCTCTATCTCTCCCTCTTTCTCTCTCCCTCCCCCCCTCTCTCTCTCACTCACTCTCTCTAGAGGAGGTGTAGAGAGGGAGAGTGTAGAAAGAGCTACACTCTCCCTCTCTACACCTCCTCTACAATTCTTGCTCTCCTGTTTATATGTCCAGCCTGGCCGGTTCAGTACCATTTGTTAACCAGGTCACGACATAGATACATATACAGATGACATACTAAGATGTACACGCCCTTGCTCGATTGTGACATGACGTCACTGCGTAACATCAGAGTTTTACGTTTACACGTTACAAGTCTGCTTATGCACGGCTAGAACTGAAAAATGTTATACATGTCCATTGTGAGGCGAGCAAACATCAGGTTTTTCGTTACACCATACACCCGTTGCATATTGCTACATAATTATTACATAATTATTACATAATTATTATAATTATTATATATTATTATATATTAAAAAGACGCTACGCATACTTGCCCCAATTGCAACAATGGCTCAGTAAACTGATAGGGTACCATAGTAAACCGATAGGGTAACCATAGATATGTCTCTCTGGGTACTGCCGGACACTGCGGCTGTTGTCAATAAAAAAATCTATAATATCAGCAATCAACAATCAACAAAACATAATGTCAGCAACAATAACATCAGTTAGTAGCAACATTAGTAGCAGCAACAACAACAGCAGCAACAACAACAGCAGCCGCAGTGTCCAGCAGTACCCAGGGAGATATAGACGTTATAGACCGGCATACTGGCTGTATACACTGCGATACTGATGAACGTTCTATCTATAACACCAACTGTGCGATATCCGTTCACAACTCTACAGGAAGCAGAAGAGAGCGAATTTACACCGATTGTGTTAGGCGGATATGCTGCTGAATTAATGCTTAACAATATATCAAGCCTGACACTGCATTTGGTAAAATGTGGACAAAGGTTAGTGTTGATCCAATTGCTATTGTATATATTCTTATAAACAGGCATTCGATTTAGTATTAGGCGGTATCGAAATACATGTTTATTTCGAGTAGTAGCTGGAGTGCAGAATTCGGGGCAGAATTAGACGTTCAGCTGGATTAGAACGTATCTGGTAGATGCAGGTTCGCCATCGCCCCCGTCGAAAATGTCCCAGCACAGAATACGTGTGCGATGGCGTTGAACAATCCATATTATGATGAATTTAACACAGCCATTCAATACGCGACGGAGACTGTAATGCTCGATAAATGGACCAAGGATTTCTTCACGTTTACATCCTGTCCCCCGGAGCAGACCACCGTAGCAGCTGTGTAGCTCCGTAGAACCGTGTTCAGACTGGCTGAACTGCAAAGCCTGTTTATCTTCCTAATATGTGGTATAACTGCAGGTGTACTAATTTTAATTCTAGAATTAGTGTTGGGCCTAATAATCAAGCGTTTCAACAAAAGGAGAAAACAAACGCATAATCACCCCCAATTAGCGGAATATATATAACAAACTGAGAGGGAGGAGAGAATTACAGAGAACGCTCGTGGAAGCCCATACGCAGTACGTTATAAGCGGCTTATATAGCGCTATTATATTAACGCTAGAAGTTAATTAACGTTGCTATAGTCCACAGAACCTCGATCGCACCTGCTAGAGGTAAAATTTTGAGATCGGATCGTGTACATATGAGTAGATCACAGCATATCCGTTGGATATTGACCGCGACACATGTGACGACATTACTGACCCCCCCCCCCAAGTGGTGCACTTCAGAAGATGATAAAAGATTCATTCGGGTTTACTATCTGTTATTTGTAGCAGCTAATGTCCTTTCATAAGATATCGCATGACAAGTGTTTTCCCTGGCTTATACATACGGCATATATACTTAATCATAATTTTTTAGCTGTTTTTTTAATCATAGTTATATTACAATGTTATCGTGGGTACATATTGTGTTTACGCCCCTATGTGTGTATAATATTTTCATGCTGCGCATGTGATCATTTTTGAGAAACAAGTATAGAATACTTTGAATGCCGTGTTGCAAATAAACATGTTGTGCCTTTCTCCTTATTCGCGGTTATTCGTTACGTGTAAACACAACAATGTGTAGAGAGGCAATACGTTGATAACTAGTATATTATTTCTGTGTGTACAAAACACGTTCGCTTTAGGTGCCCGCGTTAACGGGACAATTCATGCGCGAAACGCTGTGAAACCCGGAAACGTGGATGGCGAGACAGATATTGCAATTTCCATTCTCCAGTATGCGCCTGCGATTTGTCATCTGTGAGCGCGACGACCACCATGCACCTGTCCAAAATTTGGCCACTGAGTGAGTGAGTGATCATGTCATGGGGAGAGAGGGGGAGGAGGGAGAGAATGGGTGCGTGAGAGCAGTCTTTTCTAAATTTAATCTAAATCTAAATTTTTGTCGGCATAGTCGGGAGACCGCAGCACATACATATCTAGTGTCTGCTGCTGACCGCCGAGCGATACGTGACGACGACGGAAAACACCATCACGTGATCCTCCTGAGCGCGCTCAGCCTCCACGCACACACCCACCGCCGCCATCTGCGGACCAAGGTACGACGAACGCGAGTGGTGAGTGTCACGATCGGAATCTAACGTTCTTTTTCTAATAATCTTGTTGTCAAAAATATTATATTCATTCGATTTCTTTAAAATATTAAATGCCTGTAACATTTTCCTCAGGACTATCGAAACCTCTTTAGACTTGAGAGCAACTATACAACTTTTGTGGATTATGCTTATTTTGGGGTGGATAGCTTGCATAGAAAGAGTGGAGAAGTGAATTATAATTTAAAATGGCAACTAATTATCCACTCCAATTATATGTAAAATACAAAAAAATGATATATGTGTAAAAAAAACCTGCAGAGCTTTGTTTGCGTGATTAATAGGCCCTATTTGGAAATTCCACCAATAGGTGTCACTAGCGTAAAGGTCTAAAGGCGGCTCGCGGTGGCTACACATAAATAGAATAGATTCTATTCTATCTATTTTATAGATCTATTCTATTTCTGTGCCTACAATACAGTACAGTACAGGTACAGCGTTCTTCTTACTCAAGTTACTGTGATATTGGTGGAGTGAAGTATCTACGCATCTTTCCTATTTTACCGGGTTTCAGGTAGGTTTCGCTCTTCAAACCTCCGAAATCGCTCCTGTGTGACGTGTCTGACACACACACATTATAATATGTGTTAATTACCTACGCCAATGAAGTAATGTAATCGGTCTCGTGTGTGTGTTCGTGTGTGTGTGTGTAGCCACTAGTTGTTTCGCCCGCGATCGATCATCAGCCAGCAGCCTCGCTTAGGGCGTCAGCAGTCAGCAGCAGCTCGCCTTTAGGGGTCTAGTCAGCAGCAGCTCGCCTTGGGCGTCCACGTCAGCGGCAGCAGCAAGCTTCAGCCAGCCTGTTATACACACACATGTTACATGCTGGCGGAGGTATGCACTCTCCGTGAGTGCCCTCTGTCTAGTTAGTACTAAGTTATGGCCCTGTCACACCTTGACGATTTAGCCAGCGTATGCCGACGTATCAAAATTTCTCTAAAACGATGGCATACGCTGAACTATCGATGTTTTTTTAAATTTTGGGCGTATACATAGCGTATTCATAACGTCATAACCAGTGACAGTTATAATGTCATACCAGAACCATAAAATGACAGACTAACATGATAATCACAACTCACAAGTCCTAACCACAAATGCACCTTGAATAGTGAATACATCACAAGTTCAGCTAAACACAGAACTATTACGGCTAGCGCAAATAGTGGAGTGTCTGCCTGTACGAGCGAGGAGGATCGATTGTTTATACGCGAAGTCTAGCTCTTGCGGTTGCGGTTGGGGTCCAGGGCCCGCGTAAGGGCCCTTGAAGCTCAGGGGGTTTGAGAAAGCGGCCCGCGAGGCACGTGTGTATGGCTGTGCACATCGACGCTGCGTACGTGCCTGCTGGCAGGGGTGGCATGTAGAGGGTTGGCATTGCGACAGCAAAACTCTTTCGGGGAATTGACAAAAAAGCTACAATCGGGAATGACACACGAGTGTGCCGGCAGGGAAAAATATACGTGTGACTTTCATTAGGATTTTCCATGGATTACGGTTCTATAATCCTACGGGTCGTTGGTCCTACGGGTCTACGTAGGAACGCGCGCAGGCACGCATGCACGCGCACACATGCACGCACGCAGGCACACACGCAAGCACGCCCACAAGCACACGCACACACAGGCACGCACGCGCGCACGCGCGCAGGCACACACGCAAGCACGCCCGCAGGCACACCGGCGCACACAGGCACGCAAGCACGCACGCACGCGCGTAGGCACACCCGCAAGCACACGCACAGGCACACACGTATATACGCGCGGGCGGCAGCGCGCGCTTGATTGAATGCAATACAGTACAGTACACACATGCATGTCTGTCACACATGCAGTGTTGTACACAAGTGTACAACACTTGACAGTCACACCGTATCATGAATTCTACCGCACCGTGGAACCGGCTACCGCTAGCGGCAGAGGGCGAGCGAGAGCGGCAACGGCCGCGCCAGACGCGACTGGCAGCAATCATTTCCTGCACAGTGGCGAATTTTTGGCCTGTGTTGGGTCGCCCTGTGATGATCATGTTTTTGGGGGCTCTTTTGCATTTCGGCGGCGTCGAAATCGCGCCGCCTAGCGCCCCGTGTGATTTTTTGCCCACTGGTCATTCACGTATTAGTAACTTACCACCACACGTTGTTCGATAAACTTATAGATAATCTTATACGCACCGAACTGCTTATCGAGTTGCCGCGTTCACCTTATGCTCGCAACGATACGTCTAACTTACGCATAGGCGCGGGCCCGAGCGGTATCAGCCGACGTATCCACGGTGATCGTATGCCTATAAAAAGGCTGCTGCTCCGACCTTCTAACCCGATCATAATACGGGCACTAGACATCGCAGTATTCAACATGCCAATCGACATTTATATACCGAATTCAACGATCTAAAGCCTGCCAATCCCACGGCCATTCATGTGGTAGCTGTACATTATGAAACATCATTCAGCAAAGTCTGTGGCTGTCCCGGAACAGGGCCGTCAAATTACGCTCTGATGATGCGTTGAGATCATAGTTCGATATGTATAACTGATGTAAACTTACAGCAATAGGTTCAAAGTCTATGTTACTCATCACTCAGAGGTTAGAAAATAAGTTTTTGGGTACCGCTAGACATTATCATCGCCGTATTTAACTCCATGTAGCAGCTACCACCTCACCAAGAAGCGTGTGTGAATGCAACAGAGATTTCTATACACGACTCGCTGTAGCTGACGACGTAGTACTCAGCTGTGCGTTCAGCGTGCTCTTTTAACTTATAAAAACTTACACATAACCTTATTTAAGACGGGATGCCAGCGTATTCAGCAAATTTTTTTCATAAGCGAGGTATACACTCTTGCATAACGTTGGTGTGACAGGGCCTTTAGAGTCTAGTAGTAATAAATTAGTAATATAGCCGCTCGGAACTACTACTGAATCACTAGTACTGCCTAGCTAAAGTAACCGTCGAAGAGCTGCGAGGGCCTGTGCAGCACTGCTGTCCTTGCTAGCTGTTCTGTAGCAGATGCCCTTCATAGCCCTGCTGCAGTTACATACTGGTAGCAGGTATGAAGCGAAAGGGTTACATGGTGTAAACAAAAAGGGGCGGGCAGCAGGTAGAACTGGCACTGAGCCAAACAGCCTGGAATCAGTGGCCTAATTTGAAAGGCCGCACAATGCGATCCAGACGGCTAATCTTCTCCAGTAGCTCAGACTAGGGCAAATACTTCGTGCAATGCATAAGTCACACTCACCTATATGCAGCAAAATAAACTCTAGGTTCCTGCCAATTTCACTGGCGCGTGTTGCTTAAAACCACACGAAGTGGTGACGAGAAACGCATCTGCGCGCCAACCGCCGACGTTGTTGGCCAAAGCAATCTTAGCCGTCGAAGGTTTAGGTTGACTGTCACATGTTTTATCTTTGTACACCGCGCGGCCACGCCCCCGCGCGGGGCGGGGAGCCCCCGTCCGGTGAGGGCGAGGCCGCAACAGGGGGCGGGCCACGCGGCCCCGGGCGGGGGCCGGGGGGCGCCCGGCGCACCGCCGGCGGCCCCGCCGTAAAACGGTTGCTTGGGCAGAGCAACGCGCACACCTGTGCCCAGACAAGCATCGGAAAGATGGAACAAAGCATTGGAGTATTTTCAAATACCTTTTGATAAGACAAACGCACAGGTGAAATGGGAGGAACTAGTAGTTTATTTTGTCATAAGGTAGTGATTATGCATGACACGAAGTATTGCTAGTCTAGTAGCTGAGAAATTAAGCCGTTTTGGACTGCGCATTGATAGCGGGCCTTTAAAGATTACGTGAATCAGTACATCTAAGTTACGTAAAAATGGGCTCGGCTGCTTATTAATCTATATTGTTCAACTCGTACCTAGTAGGAGCCGCCGATTATATATCAGACCGGTACATCATTCGTAATAACTCCTAACGGTCATTACCCACCTTCTTAGCCTAATTCCTAATTATGGCATACACTTAAACATATGGAAGAATTGTTGCAATGGTCACAGTAGAAATGTCCGAGTAAAGAGGTGCCAGATTTGGTTATGTGGCCGAACTAGCCGACTACAGTTGATCCACCCGAGTGTCATAGCCCGCTTCTGATGAACATTTTGGTTAGTTCTTCCCCTGAAATTCATTGTGTAAGAAGCGTAGAGATAGTAAATATTTGAATAGCCGAATTGGTATCAAACACATATTCGTAGAAGATAAAGGCACATCCCAGTAAATATTCCAATTTATCTGTATCATTAGTATTCTGATTCCATTTCGTGGATCACACTCATTGATTGTGTGTCTTTACTTTTAAGAACCTTTAAACATCCAGACTCTCCTTTTGGGACCAGGATATTCTGTTAAGCCTTCCTCCCTTTTAAAAGCGTGAAGCTTCTACCCCTCCAACTTGTCACAAGTGTTTGTCCAACAACAACAACCTCATATAAACTAACATGCATAGTTATAGGTTGGGCTGTCATCTTTCCAGCCTGGTCTTAGCTCTTCATCTATCCAGTATGGCAATGCGCCACTGCTAGGCTGGAAATCGATTCCGACGCGCCTTACAGCAGGCATATGAAGAGCCCACGATGCAACAGATGGAAAAAATGACAAGGAGAAGGTGATAAGTCATGCAATCCCACAGAGTACTAATTTAACATAAATTGCCTTATCAGAAACTTCTTACTCTATAACAAATAAAGGGAACCGCATGTGGCAGAAGTGTAAAATGTTCTAAAGAGCACTGTTCTGCAGGAAACAGGTTGTCACTCTTTTTCAGCCCAACTTATTTTGAGGCTCATCTGACATATCCAGAATGCAGCTTGTAGAATCGCATGATCGGCTCGTGCCGTGCGTGGTCGTCGCGTGCGTGCGTCCATCAATCAAAGTTGTAACAAAGTCTAAACGGCTCCGACGTACGGATTCGAAAGTGCGGGACGTGGGGGGTATCCCGAAACAAGAGTTTAGATGTTTGAAGCTGGGGGTCAAAGTCAAAGTCAAGGAAGGTGTAAATGAATGCGGGGAACTCATTTCTCTCCTTTACTGTTAAAGGTTATAGGCGGAAATGTATAATTGGCGGCACAAATCTAAACGGACTCGACTAGGCTGCGTGATAGTCGGTGTACAGGCATCATGGTAATGAAAATGCCATCACTGGTGGGCGAATATTGGAGGGTCACAGGTCAAAGTTTAAATGGGCACAGGGCAGATTTTAGACATTTCTGAGGAAATGGCTGATGGAAGGCGATTGAAATAATTTTTTGTTTCAGGGCGGTGGACCTAGCATTTTTATGGCTTTATTGAAGAGACCATGAAATTGTAATTTCTGCTACATGCGAAGAGTAAGTTCGTCGGAATAACGCTTTTGACGGCCTCAACGAGGCGGTTAAACATGGATTTCTTTTAGCTGTTAAAATAATTTGAGGCTGCCATGGTTTGCTAGTAGAAATCATACTAATGGCCTGGATGTATGAGGCTACAATGTCACACGTATAATTCAAAAGCTAAATTTGGGTGAAGGTTTTATGGCTCTTCAAATCGTATGAATTTCGGTATGCGGCATTTCTGTATCTGGTCAGTGTGTTACATGTAAGGGGGGGGGGGCGTAATGCCACTGGCCAGTGGCCACTGATGGCCATGCATGTGTGTGTGGTACTCGTGTAGTTTGCGCCTGCGTTATATTAGTTACAGGTGGCCAGCCTTATTTTAGCACTGTAGATCTGCGTAGGGTAAATGTAGGTGTGCTTACCTATCTGTCTTCAGAATAGTTTGTTAGCTACTACATACGCGATGTAGCTTCGTCCATCTTTATCTTGAGAGACACTTAAACGTACGCGCCATCTCGTGGGAACCTTCATAACGACCTCCCCAGGAATGAACATTCCCTTTGAGACAGGTTCCTGTAATACATCGCCTGGTCGGCTTCCACTAGTTCGGCGTGTATGTGAACACATTTGGGACTAGACAGGGTTTACTGAGAAATCCACCACTCCACCACGAGAGTCAACCGCGAGTAGACCCGTTAGATGAGCGCTGAGTCACGCTCCGCCGGGCGAGATTGTTGTTCGTATATACATATTATTGATATGCTTTATTATTTTATCTAGGCTGATGATGTTTTCCCTAGCGAAATTTTGGACTATTATGTCTTTTAACATTAATGTCTGGTCCCTGCGACAAATAGATTTAGCCTGTTTAGACCATTTTTAATAGCAGATTGTCACCAAGAATTCTCTTATGGAATTTGTGCTAAAAGTGTTTCAAATTCTGTTTCAGGAAGGCCTGTTTTAAGTACTTGGCAATGTGTAATCGTTTGGTCATGCAGTATTTTTGACAGAGGCTCAGAAATCGCAGGTATCACTATATAATATTACATTGTATAATCCTTTTATAAACATTTGGTCTCTTTGAACTAACGCTCGGACAACTTTCGGTTATGTGATCTGTTGTTGATTCTTTCAATTGTGTCGGCATTTTAATTGTAACTATATTTTTGAACCAAGGATCAGCGATATTGTAATTTAGTATATTAGCTATCTAAAGATGGTTTTAGTTTATTGTGATAGATTTTATGACAACATTTTTAAGGAGATTTATGTCTTTACCATGGAACATAAGTTAGTTGTAATATCTGATCATCATTTCAGTTTATACTGCCTGATGATAGCTTGTTTGCAAATTGTAGATTTTAATTGTAACGTTGTTGACACTAGTTTTGCAATAAACGACCTATTATCTATCATAATCTATCTATCTATTTAACATAAGGTATAAAAGGTGGGCATGCATAATTTTCGTAGTTGAACATTAGATCGCGAACGGATATGTGATATTAATGACAGATCATACTTAAGCGCCGGACCAAAAAATTACTTTGTTTTTCGGGGGTCCCCACGGCCGCCCGAACTTCACATTTCGGAGATGAAAAATAGTGGCGACTGGCGGTCGAGTTTTAGAGGTTAAAGGGAAAAATTAAAATCAAAGATACCCGCCGTGCGCGATGAATGTACATATTCAAATATCCGACTCTTGTCAGTTTTATTTACCCTAAAGAGAGTTCCAAAATAATTGTAACAACGTGAATACAGTCGTATAGAGCCTGGGCCGGCTACTTCATAAACAGAGCCTGAAGGTCATATGGCGCGGCGGCCGGCTATTTAGTATACGCATGCTATCGTGCTATACGCGGCCGCAGAGCCGTTTACACTTCGGTTACTCACTCGTTCAAAGGGACGATTAATTGAGCTCCGTTTTTGGAGCGATTCCTAACACTACTATCCAGGTGTTCACATTTTGCAACAATCGAAAAATATCAATTGTTTAGTATACTATCGGCGATAAATATCGTGTTTCACTTTACCATCGATGCATTGCCATCGGACAAAAAATATCGATAGTTATCGATAGTTCGATGCATCGTTACACCCCTAATAAAAATGTATTGAAATGAGATGCCCTACAGAAAGAAAATTTACTAATTTGAAAATGTCCATGTAGTACTATGTATGGATGTTCATCAAGAGCATACACAATATCCACAGAGTATTTTCAGATTTATAATTTTGTCTGTGTCCATGTATTTTATTCTTCCTGCTCTTCTGGATCTGCCAGTCCACAATTTTGGGGATCTAGTGTTTTTGGTTTGGCAGGTCTTGACAAACGAGTCTCGTCCTCTCCTTCCCAATCTCTGATTCCAGATGACACCAAGATGACACAATATCAGGTTGTGGGATTCAAATTGGCATTCCTGAATCTTCTGTCCTGAAGAAAGACTTTGTACAATGGTAGCCCTAATTTTTCCCAGACTAGGGACTGGGCTACCCTTTCCATTCCTTGTGAAGTTTACATTTTTTGTCTTCTGTCTTCTTTGGCTGTCACAAAAACAATGTCGTGACTTGCAGCAATGGTACATGCAACTGCAAGTCATTTGCATCTCGTGGCTCCTGCATTTCAAGCTGTATACCCTATATTTAACTTGTGAAAAAAAAACCTGCCTACCCATGTTTTTGCAGGAAAAAAAAAATGTTATACCTACCTACCTACCCTAATTTTCACAATCCATGTGACCCGAACCAAAGGTATTTTTTTGTTTGGCCTAAGTAGGAATGTGAATTTCATTTTAAATTTTAATTGTACAATATACAGTGACTATTCTTTTCCAATTTTGTTTTGTACACTTTGTATTACTACTGCCATGCAGTATGCACAGTGCCATAAACAGTTCAGTTCAGTTAATTGCAATTTGCTTTGTTGCTCTATAGTATTAGAAAGGATATAATATTAACGACACCCCTATACACATAGAGAACTCTGCTTTTGTGCTGTCTTTTTAATTTCAATCCATGAGTAGCTAGTCTTTTCCTGCTATGCCTCAGTTTTCTGTCGCCAGATGTTCTTGAGATGCCCTATTCTTCTCTTTGACAAGACTGTGACAAAATTTCTTCTAACATTTTCCTTTTTAGGGTGTGGACCATCCATCCCAGCCTATTCATTTGAATCTCTATGGTTGTCTGTTGTTGCCCTATTATCTCCTATAGTTTGGTTTGTGGCCTTGACAGGCCATCTGATGTGTAGGATTCTTATTTTAAGTTACTTGTGATGAAGGTACGTGCCCATGATTGTTATGTTCAGGCAAAATGCATGATGTGTAGTATTATACTCAATAGGATCAAAGGATGGGAGAGAGAAATTCTATATGGTGTGCCTACAGAGTGCTGGAAGAGCCCAAGCCTTAGCACAAGATGCAGGTATGTCAATTTCAACATATCACATTTATCTGTATAGGTATATAATTATATGGTGATGTATAACGTTTAATTTACTTCATATAGTATAAGACTATAAGCTGATTCTGAAAAACAACAACAATTTAACAGGTTTAAGGACACTAAGACTGCAGTGTCTGATTTAATGCGATATTCCATGTTTTATACATAGCATCAGGAGTCTATCAATAGATATTGATAGACCCCTGATAGCTTATATATCTTAAATGTTCTTTGCACTTTTTATAGGTTGGTCGGGAAGCAGTCAAGTTCCTAAGCAACAGTCAGTGCTAGGAAAAGAACATTCATCGACAGATTCAGTAAGACCAGCTCTAAGTCCGTCTCAGGGAAGAATAGCAAACCAGAATAAACCCATAGCAAATGAGAAGAGGCCAAGTGGATCCCAGTGTCTACAGTTTGTACCAAGTGCCAACATCTCCAGGTGAGTTTTTATAGGAATAGGCCTAAAAGATGAAATTGCAGGATAGGAGTAAAGTACAATCTTCATGAGCCCTGCATGATTACCATAGATTCTTTTTATCTACCTAATAGTAATAATGTAATGATCTAAATAACCAATATAGCAATTTTTATCATATTGATATTGTTTTTATCATATTCCTTATTCATTTAATTCATTATTTAATAATGGTAATTAATTAGCCTTTATGAATCACCTGCTTTGACTTATTATGAAAGTAGTATATTGCAGATGTATAGCTCGAGCATGTTGTAGTTTGTGAAAAGAATCATAAGATAGTGTAACTGATGCAGTAAAATAGGCCCAGAGAGGTAAATAGAAATATGAAAAATAATTTGACTGTTTTAATTTTTGTGCAACTTCCTATTTCTAGGGACCTATTGATCTTTATGGCACTTAGAGCTATGTCAACTTTTCGTACAGGTTAGAATTGGATCCATTAGAGAAAATGTCTAGGGAAAACCAAATGTTGATCACTGCCTACAGAACGCGAATTGCCAGAACTAAAGGGATTGCAAGCAAATATCAGCTGGTTAGTTGGTTGTAAAAAATATATAATTTCCTAGCCATGATGATATATATAGATACAGAAATGTGTGTGCATATATATATATATGCTCTATATATATGCTGCGATATGCTTGCACAAGTACAAAGTTTGGAACTATTATTGTGTACAGAATAGGGCTGTAACGATACACTCGCGTATTCGGTGCACCGAATATTGTTGTTGGACGATATGTATTCGTTATTCGAATACTGACGAATACAAATAATATAAATGGAACCTACTTGATAAAATCTATTTTAAACTGCAATTCTACGCCAATTTGCTCGAATTCTGAATGTCGTTTGCAGCTTTCCCTGTGAACGCACCTAGACTAGTACCCATCCCTTCTCACACGTCAAGAAGGCCGGGACGTATATTACTATCTTACTATCACGTGTAACTCACCCCATATCGAGCGTGTGAGAAGGTTGTTGAAGGCGTGCTAAAAGTTGTTTGTTAACGGACGAAAGTTGTCCAGAGGCACAGCGGAAAACACACACATGTGGACACACACACACACACACACGTCACACACACACACACGCACGCACGCACACACGCACACACACACACACACACACACACACACATGCGTGCGCGTGCTTACACGCAGACACACATAAGCATTTTCATGTGAGTCTGCTAAAATACATCTGCTAAAACACCCTAGGAGCCAGGGCATGATTGCGCGCCATTCTATCGTTAACATAAAGGATTTTTGTTCATTCATATATACTAGTATATATCTTTTATTCCTTGGTAGTTTTTACAGCTTCAACAAGTGAGTATTCATTTGAATATTATCATTTCATGTGAAATATTCGTATTCGCATGCATATATCGTGATACGTATCGTATTCGTGACCTAGTGTATTCGTTACAGCCCTAGTACAGAAAGAGAAATTTCCCACGAAAAAACAACTTCCTCCTTCTTTCGATTCAGAGTGTTTCCCTGCAGAGAAGGCTGTCTGAGAATATGGCCATTGCCAAGGCCAAGCAGGAGGAATTTCTACGAGCCAAACTTGAAAAAAGGGAAAAGTTGCAACAAGATGCACTGAGGTTAGTGTATTATATATATGTACATACATACATACGTTTTTATGTAAGCAGGGACACATGCAAGCACACATGCAGGCATGCACACAATGTATATACATCAGAAGTAGATAATAGGGAAGGAGTGTGACTTCAATAAACAAGGGAAATTCGTCATTTACTAGCCTTAGAATACCTACGATTTACTACGCGTAACTTGAGCTCAACCAACTTGAGCTCAAATCGTACACAGTACATTCGCCTAGCATCGTGCGAAATCGTTTCCTCGTATACACCCGCAATCCGGAGATACAGACTAAAACGTACGACGCGATTATCCATTCTGTTGCCATCAATCCGAATGTATTGTCCGCCTAACTTGAAACAATAGGCAGCTACTAACGACTCTCTCAGCGATGCGG
>NW_014577792.1:75230-97819 GCF_000485595.1 Priapulus caudatus | reverse complement strand
CACACACACACACCAATTTAGCAAGCTTGTACAGCGAGGAGGATCGATTGTTTATACGCGAAGTCTCTTGCGGTTGCGGTTGGGGTCCAGGGCCTGCGTAAGGGCCCTTGAAGCTCAGGGGGTTTGAGAAAGCGGCCCGCGAGGCACGTGTGTATGGCTGTGCACATCGACGCTGCGTACGTGCCTGCTGGCAGGGGTGGCATGTAGAGGGTTGGCATTGCGAGAGAGCGACAGCAAAACTCTTTCGGGGAATTGACGAAAAAGCTACAATCGGGAATGACACACGAGTGTGCCGGCAGGGAAAAATATACGTGTGAATTTCATTAGGATTTTCCATGGATTACGGTTCTATAATCCTACGGGTCGTTGGTCCTACGGGTCTACGTAGGCATGCCCGCAGGCACACCCGCACGCACGCATGCAGGCAGCACGCGTGCAGGCACACGCGCAAGCACGCGCGCAGGCACGCACATGCACGCACGCAGGCACACACGCAAGCACGCCTGCAGGCACGCGCGCACGCGCGCAGGCACACACGCAAGCACGCCCGCAGGCACACCGGCACACACAGGCACGCAGGCACACTGGCACACACAGGCACGCGCGTAGGCACACCCGCAAGCACTCGCACAGGCACACACGTATATATACGCGCGGGCGGCAGCGCGCGCTTGATTGAATGCAATACAGTACAGTACACACATGCATGCTTAAATGGTAAACACTTGACAGTCACACCGTATCATGAATTCTACCGCACCGTGGAACCGGCTACCGCTAGCGGCAGAGGGCGAGCGAGAGCGGCAAGGCGCAGGACCGACCTGGACAATCGATTTCCATGGCGAATTTTTGCTTTTGGGGTCGCCCTTGATATCATGTTTTCGGGGGCTCTTTTTGGCATTTCGGGGGCGAAATCGCCCGCCGCCCCCGTGTATTTTTTCCCCTGGTCATCACGTATTAGTAACTTATATAGAACGTTTCGATAACTTATAGATAACTTATACCAACGAATGCTTAGCGAGTTGCCGGCGTTCAACTTATGTCCAACGATAGTCTAACTTATGCATAGCGCGCGGCAGCGTATCGCCGACGATCACGTGTCGTAGCCTATAAAAAGGCTGCTGCTCGACGATTCAAATCATAACCGCACTAGACATCGCAGTATCAACATGCCAATACCATTTTTATATACCAATTCACCTAAACGCTGCCAATACGCCATTATATGGTAGCTGTAAGTTAGAAACACATTCAGCAAGTTCTGTGGCGTCCGGAACACGTCAAATACGTCTACATACGTCAATATGCGTTGGAGATAAGTTCGATATTTATAACTGATAAATTACACATAGGTTCAAAGCATGTTACTCATACTCATAGGTTAAAAATAAGTTTTTGGGTACGCTAGACATTATCTCGACGTATTTAGACTCATGTACAGTAACTTACAAGTAACGTGTGTGAATGCAAAGAATTTTTCTACGACCTCGCTGTACTACGACGTATACCAGTGTGCTTCAGCGTGCTCTTAACTTATACAAAACTTACCCATAACTTATTCGACGTATGCCAGCGTATTCACAAATTTTTTCATACGGAGGTATACACTGGCTTGCATACGTTGGTGTGACAGGGCCTTTAGATCTAGTAGTAATAAATTAGTAATATAGCCCTCCTTACTACTAATACTAGTACTGCTACTAATAGTAACCGTAAGAGCTGCGAGGGCTTGTGCACACTCTGTCTTTGTAGCTGTTCTGTACAATGCCCTTCATACCTGCTGCATTACAATGGTAGCAGGTAGAAGCAAAGGGTTACATGGTGTAGAGCTAGGTAGAACTGTGCACTAGCCAAACAGCCTGGAATCAGTGCCTATTAAAGCCGCACAATGCGCATCCAAACGCTAATTTCTCCAGTACTAAACTAGCAAATACTTCGTGGCATGCATAATCACACTACCTTATGACAAAATAAACTCTAGTTCCTCCAATTTCACTGCGCGTTTGCTTAAAACCCACAAGAAAGTGGTGAGAAAACTGGCATTCTGGCGCCAACGCCGACTTGTTTGCCAAACAATTTAGCCTCGAAGTGGTTAGGTGACGTCACATGTTTTTATCTTTGGTACACCCGTACCGCTGTACCGCAACACCGCTAAACGGTTGCTTGGGAGAGCAACGCGAAACTGTCAACAACATCGGAGAATTTGAACAACATTGGAGGTATTTTCAAATACCTTTTATAAGACAACGCACAGTGAAATGGGAGGAACTAGAGTTTATTTGTCATAAGGTAGTGTGATTATGCATGCCACGAAGTATTTGCTAGTCTAGTACTGGAGAAATTAGCGTTTGGATGCGCATTGTGCGGGCTTTAATATGATTACTAATGGTAGCATCTAATTACGTAAAATGGTCCTGCTTAATAACTCTATAGTTGTCAACTCGTACCTATAGGAGCCCCATATATACAGCGGTACATCATCGTATATCTAACCATTACCCACCTTCTTAGCCCTAATCCTAATTATGGCAAACTTAACATATTGAGATTGTTCAAACAGTAGAAAATGTCCAGTAAAGAGTGGCCAAATTTGTATGTGGCGACTAGCCGACTACAGTTGATCCACCAGTGTCATAGCCCTTCTAGAACCATTTGGTTAGTTCTTCCTTGAAATCATGTGTAAAACGTGAATAGTAAAATTGAATAGCCAATTGTATCAAACACATATTGTAAATATAAAGGCACCATCCCAGTAAAATTCCATTTATCTGTATCATTTAGTATCTGATCCATTTCGTGATCACCTCATTATTGGTGTCTTTATTTTAGAACTTTAAACATCAGACTCTCCCTTTTGGGAGCAAAGATATCTGTTAAGCCTCCTCTTTTAAAAGTGAAGTTCTACCTCCAAGTGTGACAAGTGTTTGTCAACAAACAACTCATATAAAATACAATTGATATTTATAGGTGTGCTGTCATTTTCAGCTGGTCTAGCTCTTCATTATCCAGATGGAATGGCAGCTGTAGGTGGAAATGATTCCGACCCCTTACAGCAGGCAATGAAGATTGCCCACGATGCAATACAGATGGAAAAAAATGACAAGGAGAAGGTATAGTATGAATAGATACTAATTAACATAATGTCTTATGCAGAACTTCTTACTCTATAACAAAAAAGGGAACCGCAATGTGGAGAGTGTAAAATGTTGCTAAGACACTTTCTGCATGAAACAGTTGTCACTCTTTTTCAGCCCAATTATTTTGAGCTCATCTGACATAGTCAGATGCAGCTTGTAGAATCGCATGAGCGTGCGTGCGTCGTGCGTGCGTCCGTGCGTGCGTGCGTCCATCAACAGTTGGGAACAAATCTAAACGGCTCGACGTACGGATTCGAAAGTCGGGACGTGTGGGGGTAATCCGAAAACGAGTTAGGATGTTGAAGCTGGGGGTCAAAGGTCAAAGGTCAAGAGGTGTAAATGAAGGGGGAACATTTCCTCCTTTACTTAAGGTATAGGGAGGAAATGTAGAATTGCGGCACAAATCTAAACGGCTCGACTAGGCTCGTGAATAGTCGGTGTACAGCATCATGGTAATGAAAAGCCATCACTGTGCCGAAATTGAGGTCACAGGTCAAAGGTTAATGGGGCACAGGGCAGATTTTAGAAATTTTCTGAGGACATGGTCTGATGGAGGCGATTGAAAAACTTTTTTGTTTCAGGCGGTGACCTAGCATTTTTATGGCTTTATTGAAAGGACCATGAAAATGTAATTTCTGCTGACATGCGAGAGTAAGTGTCCGGATAACCTTTTGACCCTCAAGAGGCGGTTAAACATGGATTTCTTTACTGTTAGAAAATAATTTGACTGCCGTGGTTTGCTAGTAGAATCTATACATGCCTGGATCTGTATGAGGCTACAATGTCACAGGTGAATTCAAAACTAAATTTGGTGAAGGTTTATGTCCTTAAATCGTATAATTTCTATGGCATTTCTGTACTGTCAGTGTGTTACATGTAACGTATGCCACTGCCAGTGGCCACTGCAGATGGCCAGTGCATGTGGTGGTGGTACTCGTGTAGCGGTTTTTGCCTGCAGTTAATTAGTTACAGGTGGCAGCTCTCTATTTTAGCCTGTAGGCTTGCGTAGGTAAATGTATGTGTGCTTACCTATTCTGTCTTGCAAATTAGTTGTTACGTACTACATACGATGCGTGAGCTCTCCATCTTTAATCTGAAGACACTTAAACGTACGCGCCATCTCGTGGCAACTTTTCATAACGATCCCCAATGAACATTCCTTTTGAGAAGGTTCCTGATACATCCCTGTGCCTTCCACTGTTTCGGCGTGTATGTGAACACATTTGGGACTACACGGGTTTACTAGAATCCACCACTCCACCACAGAGTCACCGCAGTAGACGTTAGATGAGCGCTGTCGCTCTGCGGCACTTGTTTGTATTACATATTATTATATGTTTATTATTTATCTAGGCTGACTATGTTTTCCTGGAAATTTTGGCTATTATGTCTTTTACATTAATGGTCTGTCCATGACATATTTACCTGTTTAGACCATTTTTTAATACAGATTGTCACAAGGAAATTCTTCTATGAATTTGTGCTAAAAGTGTTTCAATTCTGTTTCAGGAAGCCTGTTTTAAGTACTTGGAATGTGTAACGTTTGTCATGCAGTATTTATTGACAGAGCTCAGAAATCGAGGTATACTATATTATATACATTGTATATTCCTTTATAAACATTTTGGTCTCTTTGAAATAACCCTCTGGACAACTTTCGGTTATGTGATATGTTTGATTCTATCATTGTGTCGCATTTTAATTGTAACTATTTTTTGACCAAGGATCACGATATTTTAAATTTAGTATATTATATTCTAAAGATGGTTTTTAGTTTATTGATATAATTTTATGAACCAACATTTTTAGAGATATCTATGTCTTACCATGGAACATATATTATTGTAAATATCTGATCATCAATTTCAGTTTTATACTGCCTGATGATATCTTGTTTGCAAAATTTATTTTAATTGTAACGTTGTTAACACTAGTTTTGCAATAAACCTATTATCTATCTATCTATCTATCTATTAACATAGGTATAAGGTGGCATGCAATAAGTTTCGTAGTTGAACATTAATCGCAACGGATATGTGATATTATGAGCATATCATATAAGGCCGACCAAAAAATTACCTTTGGTTCGGGTCACCCGCCCGACTTCACATTTCGGAGTGAAAAATATGCGACTGCGGTCACTTTTAGAGGGTTTAAAGAAAAATTAAATTCAAAGATAACCGCCTGCCGATCATACATATTCAAATATCCGACTCTTGTCATTTTATTTACCTAAGGAGAATTCCAAAATATTTTTAACAACGTGAAACAGTCGTATAGAGCCTGGGCCGGCTACTTCATAAAACACAGGCCTGAAGGTCATATGGCCGGCGGCCGGCCTTTGATGTACGCGATCGATCGCTACTATATTAGTATACGCATGCTATCGTGCTATAACCGGCCGCAGAGCCGTTTACACTTCGGTTACTCGCTCGTTCAATAGGGACATTAATCAAGCTCCGTTTTTGGAGCGATTCCTAAACACTACTATCCAGCGTGTTCACATTTTGCAACAATCGAAAAATATCAATTGTTTAGTATATACTATCGGCGATAAATATCGTGTTTCACTTTACCATCGATGCATTAAATTGCCATCGAGACAAAAAATATCGATAGTTATCGATAGTTCGATGCATCGTTACACCCCTAATAAACAATGTATTGAAATGAGATGCCTACAGCAGAAGAAACATTTATTAATTTGAAAATGTCATGTAGTACTATGTATGGATGTTCATCAAGAGCATACACAATATCCAGAGTAATTTTCAGATTTATAATTTTGTCTGTGTCCATGTATTTTATTCTCCTGCTCTTCTGGATCTGCAGTCCACAATTTTGGGATCTAGTGTTTTTGGTTTGGCAGGTCTTGACAAACGAGTCTCGTCCTCTCCTTCCCAATCTCTGATTCCAGATGACACCAAGATGACACAATATCAGGTTGTGGGATCCAAATGAGCATTCCTGAATCTTCTGTCCTGAAGAAAGACTTTGTAGCAATGGTAGCCCTAATTTTTTCCCAGACTGAGGGACTGGTACCCTTTCCATTCCTTGTGAAGTTTACATTTTTGTCTTCCTGTTCTTCTTGGCTGTCACAAAAACAATGTCGTGACTTGCAGCAATGGTACATGCAATGCAAGTCATTTGCATCTCGTGGCTCCTGCATTTCAAGCTGTATACCCTATATTTAACTTGTGAAAAAAAACGCTGGCAACTACCCATGTTTTTGCAGGAAAAAAAATGTAATACCTACCCTACCTACCTATAATTTTCACAATCCATGTGACCCGCAACCAAAGGTATTTTTTGTTTGGCCTAAGTAGGAATGTGAATTTCATTTTAAATTTTAATTGTACAATTACAGTGACTATTCTTTTCCAATTTTGTTTTGTACACTTTGTATTACTACTGCCATGATGATGCAGTATGCACAGTGCCATAAACAGTTCAGTTCAGTTAATTGCAATTGCTTTGTTGCTCTATAGTATTAGAAAGGATATATATTAACGACACCCCTATCACATAGAGAACTCTGCTTTTGTGCTGTCTTTTAATTTCAATCCATGAGTAGCTAGTCTTTTCCTTGCTATGCCTCAGTTTTCTGTCGCCAGATGTTCTTGAGATGCCCTATTCTTCTCTTTGACAAGACTGTGACAAAATTTCTTTCTAACATTTTCCTTTTTAGGGTGTGGACCATCCATCCCAGCCTATTCATTTGAGATCTCTATGAGTTGTCTGTTGTTGCCCTATTATACTCCTATAGTTTGTTTGTGGCCTTGACAGGCCATCTGATGTGTAGGATTCTTATTTAAGTTACTTGTGATGAAGGTACGTGCCCATGATTTGTTTGTTCAGGCAAAATGCCATAATGTGTAGATTATTACTCAATAGGATCAAAGGATGGGAGAGAGAATTCTATATGGTGTGCCTACAGAGTGCTGGAAGAGCCCGAAGCCTTAGCACAGATGCAGGTATGTCAATTTCAACATATCACATTTATCTGTATAGGTATAAAATTATACTAGCTGGCTATCCCGGCGATGCCCGCGGATTTTTTGGGGGTTACTGCTTTTCTGCTATTTCATGCGTTTTCTGGCTATTGCTTGGCGTTTCGATTCCTGGATTTTGAGCCTGACTATAGAATTGGGCGGATAGGATTTGCTATTTACTTTTCTGACTGCGCGCTTGGATTCGTTCTTGACTTTACTGCTGCAGTGTAATATAATAGTGTGAGCGCCTAGGATATTGACTGGTGACTTCGTTAACTTTTTTGCTGGCGCTCAGTACTTTTTTGAGGGCTAATTTTTGGCTAAAAATAGTCGTCAAGTCATGCTGATTGAGAATATACTCACGGGTGACCCCCTGTCAATGCCGCTGGATGCAAATTGTTTTGCGCCTAAAATGGTTGTCGCGCGTGCTTGCATACTGCGACTAAACAGAGAATTGCTGATCGCACTGTGATTGAATAATAAAAATCCAGCGACGGCGACTTCCGCCTATTATCTGCTATGACGCGGTAGACGTGTAATAACTCATAATATGGAGCGAAGGATTTCCCCCCCCCGCCCGCGGCCCCCCGTACCCCCGCCCCCGCCCCGCCCCCCCCCCCCCCCCCCCGCCCCCAAAAAAATCTTTTCTAAGGCTAGTAAATGACGAATTTCCCTTGTTTATTGAAGTCACACTCCTTCCCTATTATCTACTCCTGATATACATGTCTACCTATTTGTGTGGGCATGTGTGCATACGTGGGTGTCAGGCTTGATAATATGGATGTAGGTGGTGTTATGGGGGCTTAAAAATGCGTAGGGCATGTCATAGGTTACTGGCTAAATAATATCAGAGGGCCTATACTAATTGCCCTAATATATGTATACAGCAGAGTTGGCACATTGTAATGATAGTTATATATTGCAATCGTACAAAACCACATCTAATAGATGCAATTATGCTAACAGCTATTGTCTGATTTCTGTGTGCAGGAAGTTTGGGATATCTGCTACCAAAGAGGATGATGAGAAGAAACAGCTGTATTTGCAGATACAGGAGTATGAGCAGTGTCAGGTATGCAATCGGGTATTGTTATCATGCAAGAATGAATCATGAACGTGTTACTCACATCATGTCTTAATTATGTGCCTGTGAGTCGTGTAAGTGATTTTTATTTAAGAACGTCTTACAATGTTTAATGGTTACACGTTGTAAACTTGAATGTGAGTGTCTGCTAGAACATCCTACAATGTCTAATAATTACAAGTTGTGAACTTGAACGTGAGCATCTGCGGTCTTGTAGGAGTGGTTGCGAGGCTGGAGACACAAGCTGCAGGAGACTCCAGAGGACACAGTGTTCATGCATCAGCTCATCAAACTCATCATCAGGTTAGTACATGCACGCATGTACCGATGTATTAACGTGCTATCCACACACAGCTGAGTGCTCACACATACACCCACACAGACACTAATAGTGTACGTCCTCAAGCATGCACACATGCACACAGCCATCCTTGTGTATACTCACACCTGCACATGTACACCTCACAGTCACACTCACACATGTACACACACACACACACACACACACACACACACACACACACACACACACACACGGGCCCACATACGCTCACTCATGTGCACCCTCAAGAATGTCATCGTATACATCCACATGCACATAGACCCAGCCACTCTTGTGCACACTCACACCTATACATTTACACCCTCAAAGCCACCCTCAAATGTCAATACATAATGTACACATTAATACACACATGTATGATCCTTACTCATGCACCACGTGCATGCATGCCTACACAGATACATCTATGGTCTCATTTATGAACACATACACTCACACGTCTGCCCGCTCACACAATGCCCAAAACTTAATGCTACCTTGTTTCCTCATTGACAGCACAAGTGGCCACCCACTAGCACAAATGCTGCAGAAATACCAGTATCTGATCTACGACAGGCTGCAACCACTTGTCAGTCACCGGTTAGACGAATGCAGCCACATCCGTGTCCCATTCCATGGACTGAAACCTGGTAGTGCACTGACTCAGTCCAGAGCAGGTCGTAGCTGTCTACACAGTGACGGCGGGCAAGACTCTGTCGTGCCAGCAGTGGTGGATGACGTCAGTAATTTGTATACGAATGCTGAGCTTGCAACTGGGAACAAGGACGACTTAGCGAATGCTATTGAGTCAGCAAGGCAAGATCTAGAGCAAGCGGCAGCGACTGGTGAAAATCTGGCAAAGCAGCTTACGCATGGAATGAATGCAGAAGTGGATGAAGAGGAGACGTTTGATGAAAATGATGTCGATGAAACATTAAAAGGTCTGTTGTTACAGTGTTAAGTAAAACTAGTTGTACACCTAGATTTAATTCTGTGTGGCGTTATATGTGCTGTATCAAATGTTAACTGAAACATCACATGATCTTAGTGCTAAATATTGATTTAGATAGCACATAACATCTATGTGCACATAACTTGCTGCATAACATCAAACTTCATCATAAAACATCAACATAACTTGCATAATCACGATCTGCACATAACATCTAACATCACTTCACATGATCTTAGTGCTAGATTGACTTAAAATATTGATTTTTATGCACATCAGTAAATTCTGTTATTGATTATGGGTTATAGTTTGATTATCTAAACAAACTATTATACAGTGTCTGTTGTCAATCTGTTAATATGTTCTACGTGTTATCCTTATTCCTCAAACAAGTGACGTCTTTACTGCAAATCAATGTCACTGCATGCCACCCCTTGCTTATATGAAGTCTGTAAAGTCATGATTACATGTATGTGGACAGTGATAGAAACAGAGGTCTGTCCCCCCAGTTTAGGGCCAGTAACATTTAAGTGGGACTAGCCAATCTTTATGTATTTTACTATAGGTTATATAAAACAAATCAACATTTTTGCAGTCAGGACTAGCTGGGTTTCCAGACTTATTGCCAAGACTCATGTAACACCTGTCATTACGCCTTTTCACCACACGTTACTTTTGCAGCAGATGATGATTTGGATTTGGAGTCGGTGGAAGGAGAAGCTCTGCAACGACACGCTAAAAACATAATAAATGATGTGCGTCTCTACATCGACCGGCTGCACGAGATGTTCCTCGCAACATATGAGCAGCTGAACACACCACTTGGCAGAGACCAAGTGCACTCATCGCTCGAACAGCCATTTTTGGAACGTCTCTGGCCCTATCTTTTGCCTCTATTCAGGTAAGACGGGTGATGATACATCGCCATAAGGTTTGTACATTCTAGACGAAAATCACTAAATTATAGCCACTATAATTTACACATGGCTAACTAAACCGTTGCAGGAGGTTTAACCAGTTGAAGTGCTTCGTAACTTGCTGTACGTTTCCACGGTTTTTTAAATTACCGTTAATTTTACGGTTTTTTAATGGTTCTTTAAAATGTTCAAACAGGTTGATTAACAAATCTAAGGAAACACAGTTGGCAAAAGCGATGACAGCATACATGGGGGCCAAACCTGATGATATGTTTGTGGGAGAAAACCTCTGCCTCTATGGCCATGAGTCTGTTCCATATAGCTCAGCAATCTGTGAACTGCAGAGAGTCGTGCATTTGATCTGCCCACTCAGCAAGCTGGAATGTGTAGGTTAGTACTGAGCTGCCTTGCACTTGGGGAAGCTCTGAGAGGAGTTGCGCGCCGGGAGGAGTTTTGAACTAGCAACGAGGTTGTTTTAATCCAAGCCTTAATCAATTGAAATAGGGATGATGCATTTTAACTATTTTAAGATTACTATTGTAATTTTTATGTTAATTTTAAACTTTAGGTCCACACTACTGTTAACTGTATGTAAAAGTATGACTGCCTACACTATTTTACTGCCATTCTCTCAGCCCAATTTTTTCAACCATTATTAATGTGATATGAACATCATATGCAAATGCATAGCCACGTTTGTAGTGAATTAATTATTTGACTATTTATATTCTGAAGTACACGTAATCAAGATCATATGCCACAGCGTAGACGAGTATTATACTGGGAAAGCCTCCCAAAGTCCTACTGTGTAAGTTTCGTATCAACAATATATTAGTACAATTGCTTACCTTTTGTTAACCAATGTAATAAGAATTGATTAATGCTAATGGTCGGGTACTGAATAACTACAGTATAATACTGCAATTCAAAAAGCAGAATATTCTTGTTAATAATCTCCCAGTGGCTTTTACCTGCTCATGTAGAATTGCAAGGAGATTTAATTTACAGAAATCTTTTGCTTGATGTTGAACTAATATAGTTGTATTTAACCAACAGTGGTGCAGACGATCTGGTTCCGGTTCTTGCATATGTGGTAGTGAACACAGGACTTCCACAGCTTATCTCTGAGTGTCATGCGATAGAGGAATTCATTCACGAGGGGTGAGAAGATAGCATAGAACTACGTGACACCTCTTCAACATTGCATATACTTGTTTATCTCTCTGTATACTAAACGCAAAATTACTTTACTTGTATTGTTTATTCTTGGATAACTAAATCACGGAAATATCAGTCTGTTCATTTGAGGTTTTAATGTAGGAAAATAGTCATGTTTATTGTATGTTTTTTCTCCATTTAGCTATTTAATGGGAGAGGAAGGCTACTGCTTGATCTCTCTACAGACTGCACTTGGCTACGTTGCATCACTCAGTGAAAAGTTGTAGGTGTCAATGTACTCGTTTCCTTGACCTTTACTCTTCTCATAATCATGTCAACGGTCAGTTAATCAATAGTAGACAATCGACTGTCAGACAATCGTACAAGGAAGCCTATTATGATTACATGCACTAACAACGAACAATCAACTATAAATTGCATTATTTTTTCCCATTTTGATTTTTTAAATGTTTGTTTGTATATTGAATCCGATTACACATTGTCAACTTCTCTATATTTATGTTCTTATCATTCACAGCAAAACACCTGTGCTCTGCCGTGTGGATAAGGAATATGTCTAGTAATAGTTGTCTTGATCTTCAATTTACAATGATTTTGATGTGTGCATGTTATTATGTTATTATGTATCAAACAATTGTATGCAATAATAAAAATCTCACTTCCATTTCCATTTTCTCCACCTCCATTTCCATTTTCTCCACCTCCATCACTCGTTTCTTTTCACCCTCCCTTTTTTCTCTCGCTCTCTCTGCCTCGCTCCCTCCACCTCAATTCTATTTCTTTTCCCCTTATTTCGTCCCCTGTCTTCTATCTAGTCTCTTTCTGTCATCCACTTCCCATCTCATTATATAAAATAGAAAACTATAAAATTGTCGATTTATATATAAATGAGAAATAATTTATTGTGATATTACAGCTAGGAATCTATTTGCTTGGTAGATTTTACATTGTTATTTAATAAACGATTGAAATGGCTGTATAATTCAACAGCCACAGGGAAAACATTGATCTTCATCTGTTTCATCTTAGTTTATATTTCATAGACATATCATAGACTATACCAACACTGTGAAAATGATCTGTTCGGCTTTGAAACACGCACGTTGCACAAGCAGGTGATTTTTTTTATCCCAAAAATCTTAGTGAAATGGGGAAGTAGCTGCAGAAAACCTGTTGGTCACTAAAGATGTCATTTGTTCGACATCACTTGAAATACAAAGAATGCTACGCCATTATACTTATTTGAAATTTACATTTGAAATTGTATCCTTGCATCCTTCATTAAATAGAAAAGTTAAGATATTTTAAAAAGAGATTTAAAGAAAAAAGTACATACATCACAGCTAATATTCAAATACCAATAGAAAATCGTATTTTTTCAATAAAGAAATAAGCATGATAGGTTGCCATTAGAAAAGCAATGTTACTATATCCTTCGGCCAATTACTTAAAAGAAACTGCTAGCACCCTTGCCCCTGACACATGCCCCTTGACCAGTATGTTCTAAGCTGAAGATGGTGAAAGTATTCTTTTACTATGACACTATCTTATAAGATCAACAACGTAACGTCTCATATGTGTTATATATCACGAGCAATGGATGACACCATTACTATTTCTCTTGTCACTTCATGCAATGGAAATATGACCATGCCAAAATATGATGATTCTGGATTATTTTCTGGAACAGCTTAAGTTGTGGCAACTGCCGTTTATTATACTATTTTAAACAAATAAATTGGATTTCCACATGACCTATGCATGTGCACTATTGGAAGATCTTTTTACAGACCTGGCACACAAAACTCACGCACACAAACTCACGCACAACATCTCCTAAGTCATTGGCATTACTTTATGCCTAAACACTAATGACCAAGGAACTCGAAAGATATGCACCCCATATATGGTTAAACGAGGGTCATTACTAACCAACATACACGGAGTTCAGATGCACGCATCTAAAACTGACATTATAGCAGTTGTCCAAGGTATTGTTAATTGAAGTCCCAAGGGCAGTTTTCTTCAGTGAAATTTAGGATAAACTTTACTTACATTAAAGTACAATGACAGCTCATTGGTTGTGATTTATCAAAGAGGAAAGAATGCCAGTATTCGCAGATATATATTTCCAACTTTTTTTGCAGCAGTGTTACACGTTTCCCTTTCATTTAATCTTCTTTTGGGGGTTATTTTAAACGGGTAATAGGGTGATAAAAATTAAAGATGACGAGTTGTCGAGATGTATTCTTCAATGCTGCACACTAATAAGAAACCAAGGTCATGTGCTAACGCTAGGCCAGCAACTACTGGTCTGCTCCTGGACTAGTCCAGACCTTCCAAACATTTCAGCTAGAGAGCTAGGGCAGGCCTATAGGTGGATGTTAATGGAACAGGGCACATTCGCTATAAGAAAGCAGCTTCATTACATGGCAATCCATGCTGAGAGGGCATGCTTGCTTGAACTTAGACAACTATTGCAGGTTGAATACAATAAACATGCAAGTTGCTGCTCCTGCATAATGCTTTGTCGTTCAAAAATGGTGTCCGAATGCTATATATGTAGGATGCCCTGCTCTGACTTATTCAGCTCTTCCATTTTGAGTCACACTGAAATCGGCAACTTAGCGTTTACAGTTCCTACACACACGCTCGTCTGAACTATTATGCTCATGTTTAAACGACCAAACCCACTTCCCCAGCATCTTCTTTGTGCTATATCAGTTTCACAAGCATTTGAGATGTAATTGAAGTTTTGACCTTTACACCATATTTGCAATAAGCCACATTTATAATAATTTTATTAGCTATCACTGCAAAATTATAATCACAAGTAATGCTTATTATCCAAGTAACTGTCACAATTTCTTAAGTACAGTGGAGCAGCTGACATGCAATAATTATATATATCCAGATATATATCCGGAGAGTCCGGAGATATAAATCCTATATATACAGTTAGTATATAGTATCCTGTTTTCTGTGTCAGCGACTTTCACTAATGAAGATACAATATATTCACATATCATTTATATTGTGTTTAATCTGTACATGTCTATGCAAACTAGCAAAACCAGTGCATTTACAATAGCCTCTAATCTCACATTATTTTCACACTTTTTAATGGACATAAATACATAATCAACATAGCATTTATAAATTTCCTCAATGTCTGTACAATAAGAACTTGGCATTAAACCGGCGCTGTGTAATGCAAATAACCAGAAACAATGCTCAGTGTATATGCCACAATACACTATAGACTTTCCAGAAATAAATCCTAATTAAACAATAGTCAATCCATGACCAATTACAGTCTAATCAAATTAATCCCACTAACTATGCAGGAGAAAACTACACTTGTAGCATATTAACTACATATCTGCATAAAATACTATTACAAGGATGGGCAACACATTACATACAATCACACAAAGTGATAGATACATGGCATTGTTGTAATTTTACAGCTACATGTAGAAGTTACAGAAAGAAACCCTAAAAGGTTGCTTATATGGCCAAGATAATCATGTAACTTTTTTAATGTAGTCAAAGCATTTACGTTAACACAGGCCTGTATCGGTTATATATAAATATACAACCCATCGCATTTGTCATGAACACATCAGCAGAATGACAGCATCTGACATGACAAGCATATACTACAAGGTCAGACACAACAGTATGGAACAGTGCCTATTACATACCTTCCAAGCAAGCAGGTTTTAGTACTAGTTCTAGTAGTAAGTAGGTAGTAACTAGTACAGCCACTACCCCTCCTGTCCAAAGTCATCCTTGAATTTATCTACCTTCAACAAATCTTCATCATTAACAGTCGGTTTGGTGCTTGAGAGGGACAGAAGAACATCTCCCTGTATCGAATAATTAAAATTAAGGTTTTAACACCACTGGGTCCTGCTATATTTGAAATGTTAAAGAAATACTAGACTCTAGGATTTTACTGCATACAACTGTACTTACTGTATAACAAATCGTCTATACCCACACGTACTTGTTACCAGATACCTAATTTAATTGTTATAAATAATTATACATCAACGCTACGAAATTTGAACGGCGCCATTGACACCCGCGACTGCGCTGCCACCCTGAGAAAGTTGCGCATTTCCCAATATATTTTGCACATTACAGACCGAGTGCTAATCACAAAGGTGCAATTATATTTATACCTAAATGCTATTTAACCGAACGATGTTCATTTTAGGGCAAATTTATCCATAATATAACTGAAACTATATGTCATTTATAAGATAATATTTATTACAATCCTTTTGCTTTTAAATTAATAAATAAGAAACACCCTCGGTCTGTAGCCCTTGGCTGAATAGTCGTTTTGCACAACTTTTCAGATCGTGCGCTTTGAGTGGCGCCACCGTCGTTGTAATCAAACTGTAGTCGTTGGTTTTAAAACATTAATTTTTTTTTTCTAATGGTCATTGAACCATGAAACTTTTTATGTAGCGTAATTTTAACATAAATTAACTGAAAATAACCCTAGAACCTAGAGTAAAGGATCCCTTTAAGTTGCCATTATTATCTATCAATATTAAGGCAGCACATCATCAGATGTTAATTTATTATTTCTACCACTATTGTTGAAATGTTAAACTTATTATGGCTACCGCTATCGTTAAAATATTAATTTATTATTGCTGCTGCCATTATCTGAATGTACATTTATTATCACTATCATCGGAATGTTAACTTACCATTGTCACAACTGGCTCTAGCAGTTTTTCACCAGGAACCTCCATCCAGGACATTTCCGTGGCACCAGGTGCACCAGGAGAACAGGGAGACAGCAAATCATCGACGATTAGATTAGGGTCAGTGCGACTTGGTCCCCGTACCCGTCTAAAGTGTGTAGCTGTCTGAACCTTTCGCACTGGCTGCATCAGGGCATCCCGGACCACTATACTGATGTCCGCACCGGAATAGCTGGAATTACAAGGTAGACTCTTCTATATACTCGAGAACACCTATTTAATTGAAGTAGAATATCTGGAAATACAGTAACACAAATGTAAAGTAACACACACAGTCACACACTCACGCATACACATGCATGCACGCACATGCATGCACGCACATGCACACATGCATATGCACGCATGCACATGCAAACATTCACAGACAGTCACACACAAACACACACGTGCACACTGACGCAGGCACACACGGATGCATGCAAGATATGCTCACCCTTCGCTTTTCTCTCCTAGCGTTCTGTAGTTTTCATCTGTAAGGCTATTTGGTGTGTTCCCCATGTGGATTTTGAAGATTGTTGTACGTGCATTTTCTTCTGGCAGTGGTATGTAGATACGCTTCTCGAACCTATCACCAAACAAAATCAAATTTATTATATTATTAAGCAACATATATATAAAGAGGGAACCACTGTATGCTCTTCTTTAAAACAATAACACAAATAATACACAACTTACTATAAAGTGACATGCCCTGGATTGCATTCCAAAACTGTTGGGAATATTAATGCTTTGTGTTAACTTAATTCAACCAATCTTACCATGTGCTGTGACAAAAAGTATTTCCGTTCAACTTGTTCCTCACATTTTACTTGCATAAAGACAACCAGGAACTCATCTAACCAATAAACAGCACAGCATGTCAGGTAACCCAGGTTGAAAGAGCCAACATTGACACCCAACGAATTAACAGCAGCATCTATTTTAATCTGCTTATTTGGACTTTTTGAAACTTTACTTGATAATTTCAAGCAAAAAAAACCTCCATTAATACACCTGCATTGGAAAAAGTAATATGAAACAATACATACCTCCTCCTTATAGCTGCATCTAGTACCCAGGGGATATTTGTTGCGCCTAACACTAGAACGCCGAAATTATCTGTCCCAACACCTGAAATGTCAATAACATTGTAGTAGTACAATGCATTTATCTACCTCACTTGGTAATCCGTCGACATCAATCACAATGGACATCACACGCACGGCGCTGAGCTGCAACCTGCAAGGAAGACGTCAGGTGGGAAGACCCAAAGCAACCTGGATGCGAGACTCAGAGGCTAAACTTAAGAAGAAGGGCTACCCCTGAAGGGAAATGGAGCGGAAGGCAATCAACCAAGCGACATGGAGGAAGTTCACCAATGACCTGTGTCTACCAGGAGATGGAAGGGTTTAAGAAGAAGAAGAATTGGTAATCTATTCATGAACGTGCACGTTTTATTAATTGTTATTACGCAGTACGCAGTAAATCGATAAACAGAGTCGTTTGCGAATAGATTTCGTGCTTCTACCATAAATGTGACTTGCCTCTGTGTTAGAGATAAATGGCTTACCTTGCATTTGCACAAGGAACTCTGTCTTAATTCGCCGGGCTGACTCGGATTCATTGTCCGAGCGCGAGCTGCAAAGAGAGTCTATTTCATCGATAAATACGATGCTTGGCTTTTTGTCTCGAGCCATCTCGAAGAGGTTCTTGACTAACCTAAAATCAGAGAGAGAGAGAACATAACTAGAAAAGGTTTCAATACATACCATGAATAAGTCTCTAGAGGCTACCGCTCGGAACTGCTAAAGTTATTAATGTCGCTCAAGCTGGTCAGACACTCACTATATTGTTCCACAGCTGTTTGTTTTCCCTACTAATTACCCTAAACACTTCAGTGATAAAGCTTTCAGTGATTTAATTCTTAAGTTCATGTTAGCTACGAAGCAGTTATCATATGTTCATGATATATACTAGGGCTGTAACGATACACAAGCCTCTCGATTCGATCCGGTTCTCGATATTAGCCTCTCGATTCGATCCGGTTCTCGATATTAGCCTCTCGATTTGATTACTTCGATGTGATTCCCAAAATATTAAAATGTTATCTTATTTTTTATATTTTCATTATTTTGCAATAATAAATTATTAGAAATTGCCAATGAATACTAAATGGTGAATAGACTAGAGAGTCTAGAGAGTATATATCATAGAGATGTATACTATTTATACATCTCTATGGTATATATACACTGCACAATCGCCGAGTAAAATTGGTGAGTAACACTCCACAGTATATAGCGTAGTGCCGCCATCTATTGGAGGAAAAAAGTGGTATCGAAGTGAAATCGAAAATACGGGGGAAAAATATCGAGGATCGGATCGAGGGAAGAGAATCGCGATCCGATTCGATTTCGGTGGATCGTTACAGCCCTAATATATACAGCAGATATTTTGCACGGACTTAAATATATTTGTCATCCGACTGTATGGCGATATCATCTTTACATATATTTCGTTACATAACTGAGATTCCTTGATTCTTGATCATATGACATGTCTTGCCCACAGTTGTGGTTTTAGGTGTGTACTTACTTTTCACTTTCGCCTAACCACTTGGAGACAAGATCGGATGAAGACACAGAAAAGAAGGTAGAGTTGGCCTCTGTAGCAACTGCCTTCGCCAAGTATGACTTGCCTGTTCCGGGTGGCTATATAAATCAATGTTGAACAATTATTTATGCTATGCCAAATAAAAATAGTAAAGTATGACAAGGCACTCACAGCCATAAACACATCAATGCTTCAGTAGAGCCAAGAACGTTAATTAATACAAAATGAACAAGAAATGGCTATATAATTGAAATTTCCCTTTTAAAACCATGAAAAGAACAAGAGCAATCGTAACAGTCTTGCTTGCTGGCACTCTGCACTGACGCAATGCATGACGCATATATCTATATATAGCTATCGATCTAATTTGTAGTCGGGTTTAACGCGGCGGTGACACATCATAAACCCCTACGAGCCTACACAGAGAGAAAGCGAAAGCGAAACAAAGCGAAGCGGTTAGAGAGTAAACCGCTACACTACGATCAATGATGAGTAATCCTTAAAAAAATTCCTGGATCCAGATCTGGATCGGATCACCACCAAAATCGAATCGATTGGTTCTTGGCCCAAGACCAACCCGTCCAAAAAATTCCATCAAAATCCGTCTGTAACTTTTTGAGATATCCTGTTGACAGACAAACAAACCAACAAACCAACAAACAGGGGCGAAAACAACCTCCTTGGCGGAGGTAAAATACAATTATTCCTCTTAGGTGATCACATATATTGCTTATAATTGATACTTACTCCAAATAGCAGAATTCCCCTCCATGGTTGTCTTTTCCCTGCAAAAAAATAAAGAAAGTAGCAATTCAGTAACATCCAGAAGAGCAGCTCAACCAGACTGAATTGCTTCTAACATGAGCACTTTGATTGTATGTAAACGTCCATGCCGTGAATGAAAGTTACGACATAGGCGACGCTCAATACATAGACACACATGTATCCACATTCTACTAACAAACTGCAATGAGTAAGAGTGCAGAACTCTCTTGCAAAGAAATACGTACACTTGCTGTACGATATTATGATAGATAATGTGTGAAAACAACAACAAATTTATCAAAACAATTTTATAATGTCAAGGGTGCATACATACCTGTAAACAAGTGAGGAAACTTGATTGGTAAAATAACAGCTTCTTTTAATGCTTCTTTCGCAACCTCTAACCCAGCCACATCATTCCAATTGATGTTTGGTTTCTCCATAACAATAGCACCTGTCGATAGTTGCATACTTCATGTACAAGAAAATCACACAGGGAAGTGATATAACAACAGATGACGAATCAGAATAGGTCTATGGCACAGATATATTGGTTCAATTCAAGTAAAATACTGAACATACTGTATGCTATATTACTGTAAAATACATTGAAAATCTTGGCATATATGTAACTGTCTAATGTTTCTAGTTATTTACTCCATGCGTCAAAAGATACTTCTATGCTACACGTACCTTCTAATTGGTTAATCAGTTTCTTTTTATCTGGATCACTGTCGGAATCACTGTCACTGTCTGCACCCTTCCTGTACAACACAAATACAGCATTAGTAGAGTCCCAGACATGGTAATAAGCTATCCATAATACAAAAATGAAAAAATGTAAAAATGTGATTAAAAACTAAACAAAAAGACTAAATAGACGTTGATACGTCTTATCAATTTTTTTTGTACACTACCTGGATAGTTATTTCACGTGAAAAATTAAACTTTTCATATTTATTCTGTTGTTTAGCCAACCTGAAATGCTGTGCATTTTCTATATCAATATACAATTAACAAATGTTACTGCAACCAGTTACAGTAACTTACACATTGGGACACACGTTATCATCATTCAATAGAAGCAGTTATAATACAGCTAAATAATCAACTACTTACTTGCTTGAATTTTCACCAGTTTTTATTGGTTTCTTCTTGTGCTCTTTATCCGCCAAATACTTTTTCAACTTCTCAGCTCGATCGAGATACTGAATACATTTGGCCCTGATAGTTTCTCTGGCCTTGTCACTTTGTGCCTCATCTGCAGAACAATTAGGATCATTTCAACGTTGTCATCCTGTCATACTCAATATATAACAAATAAAATAAATAAATCCCAATCTTGGATTGATGCTGATGAATTTGAATAGCTTTGAGGTTCTGTTATTAATGTGTCACATTTCAATAAGAGTATATTATTATCCCAGGTGTGATAGCCAGACATTCTCAAATAATAACCATTTTGCTTTGCATAGATCATATTTTTATAGCTATAACGTTGCTCAACGATTCAACAATCATTGTAACACATAGATTAGCATAGAATGAGTCAATCTTACATCTACTAAGAAACTATCATCCATTACATTGGCATTCTTTTTGTATGCAAATCCTAGTATAGATAATCAAGGTAAAATTAAAGGAAGAGAAATGAATTTATATAAATGAGCTTACACTTGATGGCATGTAGAAAATACTCTACTGAATGCTCGTAAAGTCGCAATGCTTCTTCATAATTCTTGTTCTTATCTTCCTCCGTTGCTTTGGTCACCAAGTCAATTGCTTTCTAAAAGACGAGTATATTAACAGTAAGAAAATAATACACATTAATTCAATACATACATGATAAAAACAATAACAAACTATTATGCAGCCTCTAAGTAACGTCAAAAATATGATTTTTGTAAACTTTAAATTTGATGATGCATTTTGTTGTGCCAATTTAATGCTTTCACAGTTTTAGAAAGCCCTACACCTGCTTCACAAATTCAGGGATTTACACTTACTGGGCAACGTTAGCGAACGCGAGAATTTCGTCAGTCTTTGTGAGATTTCGCGTGACACAGCTCGATTACGAACAGAGACAGTATGTTTTTATAACAAGTGAACACTGTCGTTGAAATAGAAACAAAGATGGAGTAGAATGGTTGAATATTTGTGTTGTAATCGTGTGAAATCCAGCGAGCGTCGAGCGAATTTGGGCAGCACGCTTTCCTACCTGCTATATATATATAAGTGTAAGTGTGCACAGTGCAGCCGCGTGAGGAATGGCGGCCGCAAGCGTATGTTGCAAATAGGATTTGGACGGAATTTACAGGAAACTGTCAGCAATAATAGGTGAAAGAGAGTATAGAAACATTAAGAATTTGGTAGTAAATAGATTTCGTATTTATTTAGCATTATATTTTATTGAAACGCTTCAAGTGCCTGTGGCATTAATTGCCTACCACAGACGTTTTATAGTCGCGAATAAGCGCGATTTTAAGTTGGTCCCGCGCATCCCTAATGGCTGGTTCTATAGCCCAGCGGCAACTGCCAACTGTACGCGAGCTATAGTTACTAATACTACTACTAGAGCTAATCTAGTAATATGCCGGACCGTACCTCGCCTACTCCTACTCCCTAACCCTAACCATATCAGATACTGAGATAGTTACCAGGGTACATTCCAGTATACCGGACCATACCCAGGGTACGTTCGGGCAGTACCCAGGGAGACATAGACCCTAGATACAATAATGTAACCCAAACACAGGATAGGGTTACAACGCGAGCCTATCCTTTTGTGTAAAGGAACCCCTGAGTGAATCACTCAGGGAGGTTTGCTGGTGCGTTTTCAGAGACTATAACTTCCAAACT
>NW_014577792.1:70748-74768 GCF_000485595.1 Priapulus caudatus | reverse complement strand
ACTGTGTCTGAACCCACCAAGCACCAAACCGCCATCACCCCTGAGTGGATTCCCTCACGGGGGTTTCGACCACACCACAACACGGACGCCTCGCGTTGTCCCCCCAAACTTACCACCTATCTGTTGTTTCCGGTATCACCTTACTTGCCTATTACTATACATAGACCTTCAGACCTACATCCCCCAGTGAGGCTCAAACAAGGGATCCTCTGCATCACTCCACCAACCACGGGAACTGCCCGGCACGTACCCCTGGGTACGCGTTACCCCGGTATAAAACAACGAAGAACCCCACAACCTTGAAACCAAACTCAACATCAGCAAACCTACAAGTACCCCCAATGAGATGTCACATAAAATATCCCTTGATCAGAGACTTTAGCCTGAGTTACCACGAGAGGTTAGGCAGCCAGGCACGTAGCCCGACTCCACCGCCATTACGCCTCGTCTCGGTAACGGAACCGAAGGACGAAGGTACGATCCGGCATATTAGATAGTACGGCGCAAATCCACTTTAGGCACCTTATGTATCACGAAGTGATGCATAGATTTCTGTGTATCATCAACTGATGCACAGACTTTCCGTATATCAAGGAATGATGAAAAAACCCTAACCCTAAGTCATAAAGTATAACCTTACTCCTTAGGTATCACGAAGTGTGTTAGGGTTAGGGTTAGGGTTGGGCTTAGGGTTAGGGTTAGGGTTAGGGTTAGGGTTTTTGCATCATTCCTTGATATACGGAAATTCTGTGCATCAGTTGATGATACACAGAAATCTGTGCATTACTTCGTGATACCTAAGGTGCCTAAAGTGGATTTGCACCGATAGTACCAGGGTACGTTCCAGTATACCGGACCGTACACAGGGTACGTTCCGGCAGTACCCCGATGACATGGACCCTCTCAGCGTCAGTGAGTCACTAAGTTGACTAACCACGGCTAGCTCCCGTAATTATTCGTTGTAACTGGCCAGAAGTTACGTATATGGATAACGTTTATACTTATTTAGTTACCTGTAGTGTGCCTCCTGTTGCCATGATCACTTTATATGTGCATTTAAACGCTACTTAGAAGATGAAATCAAACTATTTCAAAACAAATTTTGGTAAACAATATGGTCGCGATATTTTTCGTGCAGGTAGCGGACATCCGCTTTCGTAAATTCGTAGTTATTCGTAGTTCTAGACTGGTACTCGCTCCCACCTCGATTACTCGATGGTGCCCCCATCGAGTAACTAAGCCGAGAGTGGGGACCGAGTACCAGTCTATCGTCGTTCGTAATCGAGGGTGCCTCCACTGGCACGCGTGCAGATCAGACTGGGACCGTCTCTCTTCTGAACCCGGTGCCTTCTAATTTCTATCTGAACAAAAACAAACATAAAGTAAACAAAATATTATTCACAACACTCATTATGTGTGCTAATGTAGTAATTTAGTATTTAACCACGTCTCTTACCAAGATAAGATCTCAGCATAATGAAAATATTGTTAGTACTCATTGAATTAATTACTTGCAGTTACAACCAATAGGTGACGCTAGTGGAAAACTGTTCTCTTGTCATAGCAACAAGCGAAGAACTTTTTGCGCATACGGCGTAGTAAAGATATATTGCTTGTTTGATTATAAGCTATTCAAGCCAAGGGACCATACTTTTGTAATGGTAAATATATCATCACGGCTAAACGGCTCAATTTAGCATATTTATCCTATTTTGCTAGTGAGGGTTAAGGAAAATCTAATTGGCAACCCTCCCCCGGCGTTGAGGCTTGAGCACAGCCACAGGCACAGCTAAACCGACCAGGCCACAGGCACTTGAAACGTTTCAATAAAATATAATGCTAAATAAATACGAAATCTAATACTAGTTAACTACAAAATTCTTGGAATGTTTCTATACTCTCTTTCACCCTATTATTGGCGCAGGTTTCCTGTCAATTCGGTAAATGCTCTAATGCACACACACTAACGCCGCCATTTTGCTCACTGTGCACAGTGACTGTTAAATATCCTGCCTTATGGTTTTCGCCCTAAAGGATATATTCACTCCTCCCGGTAATACACCACAGACACTACTAAATATTTATTCAGTACATAGACAGTACTTCGATAGTGACATGTTTTGCAGACACGAAAAAAATATCGTGAGCTTTTCCACAACCTGACTTACTTCAACACATGAGCCGCGATCGGCCAGCCGGATTTCCGCTAACTCTCAGTTTCCGCGCCGCCATGGCAAAATATAATTTCGCAATGGAAACAAATAGTTTGACAACGAAACGAAACTGTCACATAACAAGGTTAAACGCAACTGACAAGCAACAAACAATTTTTTATGAATACAAATAATGAAAATTTATGACAATAACCATACGAAATACAACAATGCACAAGCTAGGTATACATATATAATATCATACTATCACATCAACACATTTATGAACAAAATATTGACGAACATGAAGGGACAAACTTCTTCAGTGTATACTCAGTAAGAAAAAAACAGTAATCATCCCTAACATATTAATCACGTAATCAGGACAGTTATGATGGAAAAAGAATCTCGGCAAGAAAAATGTATAACTTTAATGTATGTACATAATTTTACACTCATTAAATTATGTATTATATAATCCATAATTATATATTTATATTATATTAATATATTATAATTATTATTATATTATATTATTATTATTATATACTATAATAATATTATATTATATTTATTATATTTATATTATTATATATATTATTATAATTAATAGATTATATATTAATTATATTAATATTTTTTGGCCCTCCAGCTCCCCTCAAATGTAAGCAATTTATTGTTTATCAGGGATTCCATGGCAGGACAGATAGTAATTTGTCAATGGACGCCAGAACTGCACGTCAATGCTTTAAGTATTTCAGGTGCATCCCAGTCGCTGACATCCTCGATGCTCACACAGTCCCCATTTGTGTAAGAACAAGCAGACACCTTTTTTATCCATTGCTAATTCTTTCGTTGAATTTTTGCAGACACAACATTTCTGCATCGTGCGTCCACGTCACTTCGGTAGCCTGTCGCTGTCGTCTCCTGCTAGTAAACGTGTATATGGTCACCGGCGGATGGGCCCTGGTTTATCACGCGATGGCTGTCTTCGCCGGATGGGCCTGGTCTGTCACGCGATGCGGCCTGGTCTGTCACTGGACTGGGCACTGGCCTGCTATGTTCTTCTTTTTTTGTGGCTGCTTGTTGCTTTTTTTTGCTGACTTTGCAGACTTCAAGGGCGCGGACGTGACTTTTTTGTTTGCTGACGGCCTTCTGCTGGTGTTCCCTAAATTTTCTTGTGTGATCATCTCAGTAATCGTTGTTCCAGCACAATCTGTACTGAGGTGCCTCTTTCTTACAACCATGCCTGGCTTTCTCTGAAAACACACATTCTCCTTTTCTCGAAAAAATTATTTTCCTTTGTTACTCTTTGCTGTGTGTCTCCTCTGTCCTCCTATCTCCTGTGCTCTCTGTGTGTCCCCTTACTGTGTATCCTTTTCGCGTCTCCTGGTGTTTGTCTCTCAGCCTCCGTCGTTTGTCCTCGGTCTTTTCTCAGTTGCGACGTCATTCTCCCCCTGAACAAAACCAGTAGATGGTAGAAACTGCTCGCGGTCAACAGCCACCTTGAGTTTAGAGGGATATTCCTGCCTTCCGAAGGAGCCTCTGTAGGTTTTCGGCGACAAGGCACGGGTGTAGGACCGACAAGCAAGGTCTGGCAGATCTGAATCTGGAGATTGATGAAGACTGAGTGGGAACGCATGAATTTATGACACTCATTCGATAAATTCTCTTGGAAATGGGCAAAACAAACGCAACATCAAAAGAGCTGGAGGCACAATGACTTGTGGGCGAGGCAATACAAATAAAAATTCAAATTCCTGTTCCTTGCCCATTCAATGAGACTAGAGAATGTGAATTTGTGCCCATACATACAGTAGCAGGCACTGTTCCTCGAGGATCGACCTCGAATAAACTTCAGAAGTGT